>NC_137854.1:16690000-16990000 GCF_948465745.1 Chenopodium album | reverse complement strand
ATCTAGTGGCAACAAGACTCCCACTCAACTTTTGAAATAATCAGGAAATACCCTTTATAATCTCCAGTTACTGGCAGACATTTGAGTGTACCACAATCATAACATCCATTGAATGAAATCAATGTTCCACTCATGTCAAAGGAATCAACTAATATATCTGGAAGCTCTATACTTGAACTTCAAAGTAGGTCAATAGTTCGATCATGCATCATTCATGCATATCCAAGTGATTGACCGAGCATCACTATGCCCCTATAGCCCATGAAACTGCGCTATCCAATCAATCTTACATCATAGTCCATTTATTGAAATCATTTATGTTCACTTTAATGATTTCGGACTAGAAACTTAAATAATATATGAATTTTGTTCACCTGTGGGGTTTTATTCACCAAGTTATCAACCTGATGAGCCCATCAATTCATAATTATTTTGGACATTTTATTTAATTTCCAAAACCATAATTAAATAAGAGAAATAATAATTTCTGGTTTAAACATAATTTTGCAAATTGATGCACTTATGTAATATGTTTTCTCAAAACATACACAACTTAAATTACATAACTTGTTTCAATCCAAGACTTTAATATGACTCTCATACCTTAGTTCATGGAAGGGGTTTAGTGATTTCTCACTCATAATAAAACTTTGCAAAACATGACCTCCCGCTGGTCAATGATCTCATAACTGAGGTGATATCTCATATCTATTAGCTTGGATTTGTGATGTGACCCTGACTCCTTTGTTTTTCGCAAAGACATCCTCTTAGTTACATGACAATTTGATCCAAACTCCCTCTTTACACATATTCTGACATTGAGTATGCAATAGCATTCTGCTTTGAACTCTTCAAACTCACTGTACTTCTCCATACAGACATGAATATGCATCTAGATCAACATCTAGAATAATCTTGCCTGTTTAGAAAACTTGCAATCGTATAACCTTTTGACAATTTGTTTACTCTTAACACCATAAACTAGAAAATCCTTTACTGCTTCTCAAGTACTCTAGGATTTATTCTAGGTAACTTTCAATATGCTTATTCTGAATTTGCTTGAAACCTGCTACACATGTACAAGTCATATGTAACATCTTCCATTGTACATTTTTGGCACATATAATGGATTCTTTTGCAGAAGCATAAGGTACACTATCCATACGACTCAACTCTATTAGCTTTTGAAGGCATTGAGTTTTACCGAGCGTAATACCATGAGACATGGAAAGATACCCTTTCTTAGAGTCTTGCATCTTGAACTTATGAAGCATCTTATAAACATAAGTCTCTTGATTAATCCAATCATTCTTTAAGATTCACTTCATGGATCTTAATTCCCAATATGTACTCAACATCTCCTAAGTCTTTCATATAGAAATAACTTCTTAACCACTGCTTGACTGATTCAAGCATTAATATGTCATTTTACATGAACTATATGTCAACTACATACAAGACTAAAAGGATCAATTTCACCCACTAAACTTCTTGTCTCTATAAGATTCCTTTTCGTTCTTTAAGGAAATCAAATTGTTTAATTGCTTAATCAAAACAAAATCTAGCAAAACCGCTCAATGGAAATCTCTAAGCCAAGCTATCGCCACAACTTAGGTCAATGCACCTAGTTATAACTAATGGTTGGCCACCCAAAAGAAACAACTAGTAAGATATGCAAAACAAAGACTTTAATAACAATCACAATAATTTCAATATCAAAGCATACTTGTGATCCAACTACACCATCACCAATCCCCCTAGTAAAAAGACTACTCACAAATCATGTTAAAAGCAATTCAATATCAATCATCAAATCAATAACCATCAACATGATTAATAAGCAAAGAAGGAGAATCAAAACAAACAAACAAAATCAAATGCAAAGGTAAAGAGAAAGAGTAAGAAATTGCTCATTAATTAAAGTTGAAGATCTACAAAAGGTTGAACAAGTTCCTTCTTCAAAATCCAAGCTCATCAATGAAGAAATCCACACTTTCTCTCTCTACCAAATGAAAACTAATGGTGTTTATCTCTCTACAAATTGGGAAAATATTCTAGTACAAGGAAAACACGTCACACCTCGAAATAGGAAAAGTCAAGGGGTATAAATAACAAAACAAAATGAAGAAGGACGGAGGAGGTGGTGCGTACGCACAATAGCCCCCGTGCGCACGCACAGAGGGGTCTGCGCGCACGGACCCCATGCTACTGCTACTGGCGCGCTCCTCGTGCTAAGGAGGCACAACTGCCGGTGAGCTCGAGTGCACTCTCGAGCATCATTCTCGTGTGATGATGATGAACAAGGCAACCTCAAATTCCTCACTTTTGCATGTTCAAGACCAAGGCATGCGATGATGGTGATGCACTAGAGAGCTATTGCCATAAGTGGAAGCTTGTTCCTTGCCTTGAACTCTAGCTAACCAAACTCTACGAAGCCATTTCCCGAGCATCCAAAAGCCTTGGAGATCCTTCCAAACTAGATCTCGAGACCCGAACCAAACCTACAATAAAAGAGAGTAGAGCGAGTAAAGTGGAAAAGACAAAAATATCCTTAAATTGCAAGAAATCACAAAATGGACTGGAAAACTTATTAACGAGAAAACAAGAGAATAAAAAGGGAAACGAGAAAGTAAGCATAAAAAGGAGTCTAAACTATTCCCTAAGGTTGACATAAATGTCACTAATCAAATTCCCCCAAGCTAAACCTTTGCTTGTCCTCGAGCAAAGCTGGGGCAAAAGAGAACAAGATGGAATTATTGAAAGCAAAAGAAACAAAATAGAATAAAGAGAAAGAATGTACATTAACTCAGTGTCGTAGGAATCACGGATGCATTTAGCGTATGCATCAAGCCCTTTAAACCCCCATGTCGCCAAAGAGGGCGAGTAAGCTCTCGCGAGAGTTTCCTAAGAGTTAAACCCACAACTCTCAATAAAAATAATCAAGGCAAGGCAACAAAAAGGAAAAGAAAAATAAACAAGAAAGGAGGTAAAACATAAACTCATATATAGACAAAAGATAAGGACAAGTACTAATGAATGCGACCCTTCCTAAATAGATGAATGTATGCACACTCTAAGATGTCAATGGTTGATTGAAACATAACATATGCTAAGCATAGAGAACTAGTTAGGACTCAATCCACCCTAGCCCCAACCAATCGGGCCACGTTCTCTCCACTAGCTTCAAATCAACCCTTAAGCTAGCTTCTCATGATTCCTCGAAGGAATCGGAAAAAGATAAAGAAATGAAAAATTATGAGAAGGTAATCCCGGCGTCTCAACTATGCATACTCTTTCCATAGGTTTGAAGCCTATCTCCCTCCACCGTTCTTTGACCTAACCCACTAGAGTCTTAGAGTGTTTTCATTGGTTATAACCTAAGGCTAAGGGTTAAGGCGGGGTAAAAATTTGAAATTTGGTGATATTTCCTAAGTAAAGCAAAAGTGCGGCCGACACTCAAAAACACAACTCAAGAAGTCGCTAAATATCAAACAAAAATACCAATAATGCCATTCCCCCAAGCTCATTCAACACAAACACACAATATGTACAAAAATAAAGGAACGATCCCCCCCCAAGCTTGAACAAAGCATTGTCCGCAATGCTTAAACTAGGGAAGAAAACGAAACCAACTAAAATGTTTTTGTTGTTTTTGCTTCTTTTCCAATTTTTTTTCTTAACTTTATTCATTGTCCTTGCCTTTTTTTTTTTTTTTTTTTAACTTGGACGACTTTTTCTTAAAACATCATTTAATTTTTTATTTGCATCTTCATTACAAGCTCAAGTTTAACCAATTCTCAAAGTGCTTGCTTATAACAACTCAAAACTCAACCTCACATGCCAATGCTTCACTAACTAAAAGGGTTGGTAAACATAGGCCATTAGGTTTGTAATGTGGTTTAAACAAGAGTGGGAAACATAAGGCTCAAAGCAAGTAGGTTTATGCAAAATAGAAAATCAAATTTGTAACAAAACAAAAAGAAAATAAAGAAAATGAGAAAGGGTGCCCTTTTCCTCCGCTAGAGTGCTTCGGTCACGATCTTGGGAGCTATAAGTCAAAACAAGGATCAAGATATGCATAGCTAAGGATCCAAATGTGCCACACAACGAAGTGATGAAGGCTAGAACAATGTTACCTCACAAGGGATTATAACTAAGCAAATACCAACTAAGGGTGCCAAATCCACTATAGAGAGCAACACCATCTTACCACATACCCATGAACTTAGGCTTCATGGATTCCTAAAAGTTCTTAGCCCGGCTACCTTAGCATATAGTATCCTAGAGTCAACCAACGACATTCTCAAATCGTGCACACATTAACCACTCAGGAAGAAAGGCATTCAAGAGTAAACAAATCCAAAAGATATAATGTCCAATCCAAGTAAAAACAAAGACACAACGCCAAATTGCTTTGAAAAAACGAAAATCTTTTGTATATATTTTTTTAACATGGGAACGCACATACCCAAATACATGGCAAGATTGAATCAACAAACATCCAACACAAAACAAACGATCCCATCCCCCCCCCCCCAAAGCATGAATGATGCAACATGGTCAACCAAAAATCAAGAATCCATGGGAAAGGGGAAAGAGAAGTTCAATCCAACAATACCAACATAAGTCCAACAAGGCATCGCTACGAGGGGAAAGCAAGAAGAGATATTACCAAATAAAGGTCGATGTAATACTCACAAAAGAGCCAATATAACCTTTCAAGCAAGTACAATTCCTCCAAAGCGATGCTGTATAGCCTAATGCGAGCGATAGTGGATCAAAACTCCGTGATTCAAATGCCTTGGGACATACGCTCCAATAAAAGGCCTAGCAAGTAAAGCAAAAGAAGGAAAATAGAAAAATCTATACTAAAAAGAAAGTTAGTAACTTCAAGAAGAAATAAAAAAAATAAAAAGAAAGAAAGAAGGAGAGAAGAACGAAAGAAAGACTATTCTAAAGTGATGATCGTGGGAATTAGGTAGCTGTAGACACCCATTTGTGTCTCCCCAAAACCAAGCCCAGTGATGAATACCTTTCACGTCGAACCATAATCGAATGAGGTGAAAGTGTGAAAAATCAAGTGTTGCGGTTAGTTTTTATTAAAAATCCTTCTTTCTGTTTTCGAAAACCAACTCTATTTTATGAAAACGTCCAATCCAGTTTAGTTTGGTACATGATAAGGGTCCAATAATAGTGTAGTTGGATAGGGCTTGAAAAGACCTTTCCAACGATATATTATAAGCCCAATTCCGATGAATAATGAGGAA
Source organism: Chenopodium album (assembly GCF_948465745.1). Taxonomy (NCBI): domain Eukaryota; kingdom Viridiplantae; phylum Streptophyta; class Magnoliopsida; order Caryophyllales; family Amaranthaceae; genus Chenopodium; species Chenopodium album. The sequence goes on along the minus strand of NC_137854.1, from coordinate 16,984,733 downwards.
GTTATGGCCAAAATATTAAACTGGGCCCAAACCAGATTTTACCTACGACCCAATGATCTTGACGAGGGTCCAAAGGTTTAATCCTATTCCTAAACTAATTAGGATTGATTAGAATCTTCTATAAGTTTCTAAAAGATCTTAATTATCCTTTTTTGAAAAGATAAGATTAAGGAATTTGATTTAAATAAAAACTTTCTTTTTTTAAAACTTTCCTTTTTTAAGTCCTAATTCTATTCAAATTTAAACATGTTCAAAGACAGTCAGATATTATTTTCATGCCTCATGTTTTTTATCCAAATTTTAGATGGTCTGATAGATCTTGAAATTATCTTTCCAATGATATATTATAATATTAAATCCGAGCTATAACGAAAAAGATATGAAAGGAATACGAAACTCTATCCAAAACTGACACCGTCCCACTATTTCGGCCATATCTTTTTATCTAAAAACGATTTTAATCAGATTTTAATTGCATTAGAAAGTATACTTCAAGATCTTTCCAACGACATATTATATGCCTTATTTGGACTTCTGTATCAAAAGATATGATAAAAACAAAATACGCAAAAACTGCTGTCTACGAGTTTTATTTCGATTCGAATTTGGATTCTTTTCTTAATTTTTCGACCCTCTTTTTTTTTCTATAAATAGAGGTCATATCTCCCCTTTTTCAATCAACTCTCATTCACAATCATTAATTCTCTCTATTCTCTTTCTTGAGCAATATATGCTTTCTTTCTCTCTCTTTTTCTAAACCAACCTTTTATTAAACACAATACCGCATTCACAAGATCTTGAAACACCTAGCCAAGTTCGAAGTTGTCTTCGCCCTAGACGTGAAAGGTTGATAATTTCTGAGGGTTTGGTCCCAAATCCAGTCTAAACTTTTTAACTCTTTCTTTCAATTTATTTAATTTAATTGTTTGATTTATTATTTCATTGAAGTTTACTAACGCGTGTATTTTATTATTAGAAAGAGGTACGAGGCTTCAAAGTATGTAATCTTATTACTCTCTTTCAATGTAGAAAGCATGTTTATTATTTATTAATTCCTAGTATCATGTTAGGATGTTTTTAATTCCTAGTATCATGTTTAGGGTGCCTTTTATTAATTCTAATATTCTAATGTCATGTTAGTACCATGTCAGGTTTAAAGCTTTGATCTTTAATGTTTAGTGACATGCTAGGATTTGTTATTAATCTTGTTAGTATCATGCCTAGGATCTTGCTATTATTATTAAGCTTTATTGTTAACATGATTTTTATTATAATTATGATTATGCTATGATGATTATTATTATTGATTAATATTATGTTGCTTGATATATTTATTGTTATTGCTTGATCACGCCTTTTATGCTTGTCAAAGGGAATTTGTACTTGAAATCACGTTTAATAAGATAATAAATATATAATTTGGTTTAGGCTATGATGTGTGTCATAAATGGCACACATTTGACGAGCATTTAGGTCCTTTCTATCCTCTTTTCATTGCTTTCATGCTTAATAAGTGCTTAGTTTTGTGCTTTGTTTCTTAGTTTTACCTTTCCTCTCTTATTTTGTAGCTTTTGTGCATTTCGTTGGTTTTCTAGCCTTTTCTCCTTTATTTGCTCTATTTTCGTGGTTATAGGTATTGAACGAGGTTCGGGTCTTGATTTTGGTGATCCACTATGGTGGAGGAAGCTTTTGGATCAAGTTCATGGCATTCGGGAAGCTCAAGATGCAAAGAAGTGGAAGTTCCAAGTCTTGGCTCTTCTCTTGTGCTTGCTTGCGGTGCTCCCTTCAAAGGGAGTGTGTGCCCACCAATATTAAGCCTTAGCTACTGCCACTCCTAGTGCTCATCACCATCATAAATCATGTGTGCACCCCTTGTGCTTGAAGAGTTGAAGAATCGAAGAAACCCCGCTAGGTGTGGCCGCACGCGCGGATGGTGCCGCCGCACCAGAGGGATGTGCGGCCGCACACCATGCGTGTGCGGGCGCACACCATGGTGGTGCGGGCGCACATCTCTTGTTGTACGGCCGCACCGGCGTGGGTCTTTTCCGATCAGATTTTGACGATTTTCTCTCTCTTTATATACCTTTTGGAACCCAATTTTTGGAGGCAAGTTTTCATATAGAATTAGATCATATTCTTAGCTTAGTTGAGAGCTTCTCTCTCTAGATTTAGGGGGTTAGTTTTAGGAGTAGATTTTAGAGAGAGAAAGTGAAGAATTTCAATGGTGATTGAGAGATTGAAGATTCAATGGTGACAATTGTATTGGAGATCTACTCTATTATCAATGAGCATTTCTAAACTCTATCTCATTTATTGTTTTGTTTAGTATTCCTGTTTTGATTGTTTGATTAGATTTTGATGAATTGATGATTGATGTTTGATTAGAGTAATTGTTCTTCTTTGATTGTTGATTCTTTGATTGTTGATCTCTTTAGTTTTTTGGTTGATTTGATGATGATGTTAGAGTAGTTGTTTGGTTAGGGATTTGGTGAAGCTTATGATGTAATGGATTGATGTAAATTGGGGATAATTGATGGAGTTGATGATGTGATTAAACTTGGTTGATTAATCATGTGCATGTGTGTGATTAATTAAAGAGTAGCTAACTTTGATTATTGCACTAGATTGCATTGTAAGTTCACATTGATACAGACCATTGATTTGTGGCTTGCATTTACACGATGGAGGTGTCTTGTGATGTTTCCTAGCTAGAGTTTGACGTAGTTGGCGCTAGTTAGACCTCTAGGAGAATAGCTTGATATGCTCTTTTGGTTGCATGTTTGATCTTCCCTCACATTGCTTGACTTAGTCGACTTTCCATTCCAATTTGCTATGTTCATTGCTATTATTTGCGGATCCTAATCCCTAGCTCTTTATATTTGTTTGTTTTCCTCGTTTTAGTAGTTGTTAGAGTCACCCTTTTACCCTTCGTCTTCAAGCTAGCTTAGGCACATAATTGGAAGCACTTAGACATTACTGTTCCTTTGGGTTCGACCCTTGACTTACCTCTATACTTGTATTTAGGTTTGTTGAGTGTTTATAAATTTTGTTTGGCTTAGGGAAGATTAGCCCAAAGACCTAGTTTTTCCCACGTCAAAATGGCGCCGTTGCCGGGGAACGGTGTCTATGTTTGAGTGTTTTTGATTGCTTGATTCTAGGTCTTTGTTTATACTTTTCTTTTATTTGATTTCTTTTGTTTTTTTTATAAAATTTCTATCTTTTCCTCAATATGATAATGAGCCTTTTTGTGAATACTTATATAGACTAGCGAGATTTCTTGACTATCATTGTTGTAGTCTTCGGGAGGCTTGTGAGATTTGCTATTTTGGTTTGAATGAACAAACTAGGAATGAAATAGAATGCATGCATAATGGTAGATTTAGAGCATTGTCAATTAATGATGCTTGGGATTTCTATATTTGGTTTTCTATTTCCCCTATTGTTCATGATAACAAGGTGCATGCTCATGTTGACAAATCTCATATGTTTGATTGTGCCCCCACCCCCCAATGTGATGTACATGCTCATGATTTCAATGTTGATTCTTCCAACCTTGGTTGTACTTCTTCTTCTTCTTTTTTTGAGCCACAATCTCCTACATCCTTTGAATTTCTTATTGCTACCTTGGAAACTCAAATTAGGAATGTTGAGCTTAGTGATGATCTTGGGCCTAAAATGGAGTCAACTCTTAATTGTTTGAGAAGTCAATTGGAGATGATGAAAAAGAGTGAGGAGCGTCTTGAGGAGGGAAGAAGGAGAAATAAAGAGCTAGAAAGCCAATTGTCATCTTTGATGCTTGTGTGTGAAAATTACAAACCCAATGTGTGTGTTGAGGATGATGATGGTGATTTTGAGCAACCAAGAGAGTGTGAGGATACCATTGGTGAGCATATGAGTGATGGTGAAGGACTTGAGAGCGAAGAGAGTGTTGAATTTGAAAATCCCAACCCTCCCACCCATTGTAATGAGTCTCAAGTGTATGAATGTGACTCTTCTATCCATGAGTATTTGGACTCGTTTGAGGTTATGTCAAATGTGTTTATTGAGTGCATAAGGAATAGCCATAGCCTTTTAAGCAAGTTCATTGATGATGCTTCATGGGAGAGAGATGATTTTGAGTATTATTTGCATCCATTCATGCATGGTTTTGAGACTCTAAGCTTTAAGGAAGTTGAGGGAGCTATTGTTCATGAAGGTAGTGGAGGAGATTATGTGGTTCCTCTTGGGAGTTGGATGTTTGAGGGAGATGGTGATCATGAGTGTTCTTCTTTTCAGGATTCTATGATTGATTTTCATGCCCTCATTGGCGATGTGAGACCTTGTGTTGAGGGAGTCGCGAACCCTTTGCCTATTTCTCATACCCCTTTTTCTCAAAGGTTTGACCACATCCCCTATTGCCCTATTTTTTTCCCTTCCTTTGTTGGTAAGCCTATTGGGGACCCTTTTGTTTATGAGGAATTGCATGTGGCTCATTTGTCTCAAATTGGGGAAGAGGGTGATGTTGCCACCCAAAAATATTTTGGTGAGGAGGATTTGCCTTTTTCTTTTTCTTTTTCCCCTTCTTCTTCTTATTTTCTTGTTTTTCCTTTTGATCCTTCTTCTTCTTTCTTTTGGCACCTCCCTTCTCACTTGCGTGCAATGATCTTGTTGCACATTTTTCTTCCGTCATTTGCCTACATTCTCTCTTATTAAATGTGTAGTAGTGCATTTGACAAGCTCTTGCGTGCGTTGAATTATTATTTTACTAGAGCGGTCAAGCTTGGACCTTAAGCAAGCCTTTCTCGGGAAGTAACCCGTGTTTTAGATTAGATTTTCCTTTTGTTTTTAGACAGATTTTTCTCTCACGGAAATTTTTGTGTGCCTTTTGCTAGGTACATGACTTGATATACTTTGGTGCTTCGATTTGGATCAAGAATCAAGGAAGGTTTACTTCTATTTTTGCGAGCATATGGAGACAAGGTTTAATTCTTGAGAAATTAGCTTTGAAAGGTTTAACTTCGTCATTTGCGGGTATTTACACCCACCTCAAATCCGGTAATATCTTTCCTTGCTCTTTCTCTAATGATTGATGCCATATTGGACATATGTTGGTTTGTTGGATTGATCTCCTTGTTTTCCCCTCCCATGGATTATATGATTTATGTTTGAGTGTATTGTCTCATTCAAGCTTGGGGGAGGGTATTCTATCATGTTTAGTGGGATTTTGATTCATATATGCTTTGCACCTTTGTATATGCTTTTCCATGTTTCTTATATTTTGAAAAACTCCAAAAAGATTTTTGTTTCTATCAAGGCAAATTTGCAATGTGTTTTGTTTTGTTCTTGCTTTGGACATAATAACATTTGGACTTGTATAATTGAATGCTTTTCTTCTTAAATGGTAACGGTGTGCACGGTTTGAGAGTATGCTCGGTTGATTCTAGGATAAAGCATGCTAAGGTAGTTGGTTAGAACTAGTGGGAACATGAAGCCGGATTCTACTTGTTTGTGGCTGTAGGGAATATTTCAAGAATTATGATCCCAAACTTGAACCCCACTGTGATCATACACTTAAGTATGGTGGCGTTCCAAAGGGAAAGAAAAGAGAGCAAAAGAGTCGCCAACAAGTTTTAGGAACTTGTAAACCCAAAAGACAATCCAAAAGGACCATCAACTCCATAAGGTCTTGAACCAAATAGGGTTCGGGGATGAGGGTACGAATCCAATCTACAAAAGAAAGGACCCGCCCTATAAAATAGGCCTCTACTTTGTTCTACTCGTATTCATGTGCACTTTTCGAATAACAAACAAACATTATATTAAACCTACCCTGTTTAATCTATGTTGGTTGAATATTAATGCACAAATAAAACTATTATTGGCGATCACTTAAGTTAAAGTCACATTAGCCTAAACCGAATTATTATTTATCTTATTAAGCGTGATTTCAAGTACAAATTTCCTTTAACAAGCATAAAAGGCGTGATCAAACAATAACAATAAAATATATAATCAAGCAACATAAGCATAAGGAATAAATAATAATAACAACAATCATCATGTTAATGATAAAGCTTAAATATAATAGCAAAATCCTAGGCATGATACTAACAAGATTAATAACAAATCCTAGCATGTCACTAAGCAATAAAGATCAAAGCTTTAAACCTAACATAGTACTAACATGCTATTAGAATATTAAAAATAATAAGAGGCAACCTAAACATGATACTAGAAAGCATAAAGTAACATACTAACAAGATACTAGGAATTAAATACATCCTAACATGATACTAGGAATATTAAACAATAATAAACATGCTTTCTACATTGTGAAAGAAATAGAGAGTAAGCTAATCTACTTACTTTGAAGCCTCGTACCCCTTTCTAATAACAAAATACACAAGTTAGTAAACTTCAATGAAAATAAAGAATAACAATTAAAGAATTAAAGGAACTAAATCAAAATCAAATTAAATAAAGTTTTGACTAGTTTTGGACCAAACCCTCAGAAAATATCAAACCTTGCACGTCTAGGGCGAAGGCAACTCCGAACTTGGCTAAGAGATTCTAAGTCTTGTAAATGCGGAATATTGTTTGTAAAAAAGGTTGGCTTAGAAAGAGAGAGAGAGAATAAGAATTAAGTAATTCTTGAGAGAGAATAGAAAGAATTGATAGTTAGAATTGATTGTTGATGAATAAAAACGGAGGTTTGAGACCCTATTTATAAGGAAAATAATCCGGAAAAGTATGAAATTTGATAAGGAATAAAACTACACGCTGTCGCCAGGAATTCACTCTGTCGCGAGGGGACAGGGTCTGTCGCGAGGCGACAACCTTGTCGTTTGGCGACAGCCTGGCTTAGGCGCGTTTTTCCACGCGAAATCCGATCTTTAATCAACTTGATCTACGGAATCCGTACAGAAGATAAAAACGTATTTTCAAAGATAATAATAATAATAATAAAAATAATAATATTTTATTCCAAATAAAAGTCCACTTAAAATAAATAATTATTAAATCTAATAATATTAGAATTAAAAGGAACCTTCTAGAAACTTCTAGAAAGTTATAATTAATCCTAACAATTTTAGGAATAATAATTAACATTGGGCCCTCCTCTAGATCATTGGGCCGTATGTAAATAATTAACCGGGCCCAGTTTAGTATTTTGGCCATAACTTCCTCAATATTCATCGGAATTGGGCTTATAATATATCGTTGGAAAGGTCTCTTCGAACCCCATCCAACTACACTATTACTGGACCTTAATCATGGACCAAACTAAACTGGTTTGGCTATTTTTAAATAAATAGAGTTATTTTCAAAAACAGAGAGAAGAGAATTTTAAATAAAACTAAATCGCAACACTCGACTTTTCCAACACTTTCACCTCATTCGATTATGGTTCGACGTGAAAGGCATTCATCACTGGGTTTGGTTTTGGGGAGACAAAAATGGGTGTCTACAGAAGCCCCCACTTTGACTGAGTTTGGAGAAACTTATGTTTCGAAAACAAAAGTCAAAGTATCGATAGGGACGGAGAATGATTCAGAACGTTCTGCAATCCCAAATCATCCTTATAACGCCGATAAATGTAAAACAATCATTAGTTAAATAGATAAAAGAGTTAAGAAACGCGTATCTTGCACCATCGAGCACACTCCTCTGAAAGTAACCATCTTGTTGTTGCTTTTGTTGTTTGTGACAACCTCCACTGTATCTCATGAACGCCATCATTGAAGGTAACCATACGTTGTCATCTTCAATACTCCTGGTGACAATCCTCCATAGTATTTCGGGAACATCGTCGAAAATAACTGTATGTCGTCATCTTTAGGGTTGTGGCTGTACGTTGCCACGGCAGTGCATCGCCGCTATAGACAATCTCTTCTTTACCTTGAGGGACCGTTGAAGGTGACCTTATTTTGCCATCTTCAAAATTTGTGATATTACCTCGCCACGGCTGTATTTCGCCACTAGACAATTCCTCTCTATGTCAGGACATCGCCAAAGAATCATTCTATGTATCGTTATTCTTAATATGTCGTTATTTTTCGTTCCAATGCTTCGGTGCTTCTACTTTTGTGAACCATTATATCGGTGCCTTATCGAACCATTATTTCGGTGCCTTGTTATGAGCCAATACTTAGGCACTTTAAGCTAAGTGAGACGATCTTTCATCAGGTCGATCACTTAATGCAATCGCAATCAAGCTGACTAAATCATGTCAATTTTGCTTAAGGGGGCTAACTGGCGTACCAAGGAACCCAAACTGTTAAAATAGGTCCACAAAGTCATAATGTGGGGCCCAGCATCTTGTCGCCGCTCCAGCGCTAGCCAGAGACAGCTGTCGCCATTAATCGCGCCTGTCGCGATGCGATAGGGTCTGTCGCCTCGCGACAATCCTGTCATTTGGCGACAGAATCGGGGTTTTAAAACCCGTCTTCTCCTTCATTTCGCTGCTGCTCTGCTTCATTCATTTTCGCGAAACCTTCAAAACGCTCGTTTTTACTCGTTTCTCAACCAAATTCGCTCAAACTTGTTGCAAATCGAAGCTTTTCTCATCTATTTTCCCGATCTATGTAAGTTTTGCTCAAACTCTACTCGGTTTGATGAATTGCATGTTCTTGTTCGCGAATTTTCGAAAAATTCGAAAATGTTCTTGCTTAATTTGCTTTGTTTGTTGAATTTTATGCCTTGAATTTGTTTAATTATGCTTGTATATTGCCTTGGGAGTATTTTGAGACTTGCTTGAATCAATTTGGTGAAGAAATGAACAATTCACCATTGTTGGACCTCTTAAGGTCGTGAAGAACAATGTGACTCTTTCTTCACATTTTTACCGTTTTTCCTTGTACAATTTGTCACAATATTCATCATATGTTTGCAAGAAATTGTTTGTTTGCTTGAAAAATGCTTACATGCTTAGTTGAATTTTTGCTCTGTTTTAGTACTACGTACTCTGTTTTGCGAACATAGTATCATGCGGCTTAGGCGAACCTTAAATATTGTAGAGCCTTAAAATTAATTATTTTTACATACTTTAGCATGGCTAGACGACGTGGTTCTAGCTCTCGATCGAGAGACTCGCGCCGAGAGGACGAGCCTACTAGCGAGGGCAAAGACGTTCCTTCTACTTCCAAGCTGGGTCTCATGCCAGATTGGGACGAGCGCACCCTTTTCCACGCACCAGTTCACCACCTGTCGGAGCGAGTCCGACGTGGTCTTGCAGGTGGGAGGACCCGCAGCCACGACTCGGGTAATTCCACCATCGGTTCTCTTTACGACACCTTCATCAGCCGAGATGAGGGTTTACGTCATCTTTGGGAGTCATGTGGGTTGACTCCTCTTTTTCTAGCCACCCGGGCCATGTTTTCATACGACGGGGGTAACCTCATCGTTCGATCTTTGGTGCAGTTCTTTTGGGACACCACCAACACCTTTCACTTTCCCTGGGGTGAGATGACGGTCACTCCAGCTTGCTTCAGCCTCATCACGGGGTTAGAGTTCCATTCTACTCCTTTGCCGTTCGACACCGACATCACTGTCTACTCGCCGGAGGTTCAGGAGTTGTTGGGGCCGATTGCTGTTCGGGCCCAGGCTGAGGCTCAGTCGGGACAGATGAGTTCCCGATGCATTCGTCGATGCACATTGGCTGCAGCTTTCAAGGATGATGCCACCACCCGAGAGAAGCGGGTGCGTATCTTTGTGCTGATCTTGCTGTCAGGGACGTTTTCCCCTGATCGAGGTAGTAGAGTACTTCTTTACTACCTGTCCGCCGTTCGCAACCTTCACCTGGTCGGGACATATGACTGGGCCAGCATGGCCTATGCGGACTTTCTACTGGGCCTGTGGCGTTCTTGTCGTCACAGGGCCTTGTCTGGAGAGGTGGCACTTTCCAGCGGCTTCTGGAGGGTCGTAGAGGTATATCTCTTTTCCTTTTGAGATTTAGCTCTAAGTTAGAAGCATAATCTTTACTGACTTTTGCCTTTTCATATAGATCTGGTTCTACGAGTACTTTCCCTCAGTTACGCCTGCGAGGCCTTCTCCTCGCGTGCTCCCCGTTGCTGCTAGTTGGGGAGGCCGCAGAGGTCCACCGGAGGTGCTACGCCTTCGAGAGATAATCCTCTCGGTAGGTTTCTATTACAATTACCTTTTTTCTCTTATCACCTTTTGGTATTAGATCCTTACATAGTAATTTTGCAGGAGCCCAGCTCGGTCTACCGACCCTGGGCTACTTTTCCTATTCCTGTGCTGGCGGCGCAGTACACTGCTAAGCGTCGTTATTTTCTGGGGACGTACGACGCGGTGGTCTACCTAGGGGAGAGGGTAGCCATTCAGCATTCCTCAGATGTTTTTGTAGTTCCTGCTCCTCACCCCGGCACATGTTCCACGATGCCTTGCAGCGGGATCGAGCTAGTGGATCTTCTCGGGGTACTCCTTGGAGATCCCACATTCTCCTCGAGCAGAGTTACGAGGAGGATCTGCTACCGTTGCTAGCGCCGGCCCCTGTCCTTTCAGAGGAGGCAGCGATATGCTTTTATTTATTTGACTTGTCTTTCATTAGGTAGCCCCCAAGTATTTTCCTAACCTTTTATTTTTACCAGGCTGATCCTAGGGAGTTCATTCCCCCGAGGATGTCCATACGCTACCAGGGCATGTACGGGCCGATCGAAGAGCTCATTCCACCAGCTCCAGAGGGGGAGCAGTTTGTGGAGCGCTCTATTCCCCATCACCAGACTCGGGTAAGTAACTTCTCATATTTCGTCTTTATGTTTGCCTATATTTGTTATTGACTTAGTTACTTTGGCAGTTTTCTCGCGAGGTGGTGACAGCTATGGCTAGGTGCATAGACGCCTTTCGCAGCCAGCTCGTGAGGTTGCGGAACCGTGCTACCTGTCGTAGCAATGACACTGAGGAGGTATTATTTCTTACATTTAGCATCTTTATCTTGCCTTTTACTTGTGTTTGCTAACTTTGATTTACTCTTGCAGGGACATCCTATTCCTTCTTCACGCACTCGGTCGAGACCCGAGCCTAGGAGAGAGACTACTAGGTCCGACTCGAGGCGTCGTCGGACTACTTCAGGTGGTCGAGGTGGTTGTTCTGAGGCCGCTGCTGTAGAGGACTCAGCATCATCTCCTGAGGATGCTCCTACCGGGCCGACCAGCCGAGGTGGGATGGGTGGTGGGACGTATGAGATTGGCTCGTCGTCGCAGCAGCCTTTGCAGCCCCAGCCTCTCTCCGTTGGGTACTAGGGTGAGGTTAGATGGCCTGGCCCTGAGTTGCAGTTTTCGCCGACTGGCGATTCAGGGGATGGTGATGGACATACTCCACGGAGTAGGACTTTCTTTGACACTTTTGGTGTCCCTCACCATTTGCGACCCCCTGCTCCGTAGTTGTACCTGTATTTTTATTTATTTTGACTTTGTAGGACTTTGTCTATTTTTATTTACATGACTCATGTATTAGACACTTTGTATATATGCACTTATTATTTATTAAACATTTTATCTCTTATTTTATTTTTTCATTTTATATGTGCGTGTGAGTGTGTGAGAAAGTGTGATTTTTGCGCGCGCAAAATTTCCGTCATTTTTAATATTAGTGGAGGGTATCGACTCTCTCCCCCAAAAAAAAGAAAAAATGAAAAAATAAAATGAAGGAAAAATAGTATAGTTACTAAAAATAAGCTTAAAATTAATTAAGCTTAAATGAAATAAAATAAAATAATAATAAGGGTAAAAATGTGTATGGATAAAAGAGGAAAATAAAAATAATAATAAGGATAAGTCAAGTCAAAGTTGAATTCGAGCAAGTAAAACACGGTTTTCAACGCGTAACATACAACTGTCGTTGCTGAAAAAATACTAGCGCCGCGTAATTACACCTGTCGCCACGCGACAGCTTTTGTCGTCACGCGACATTCTTGTCGCTTGGCGACAAAGTTAATTTTCCTAATTCTCACAGGAGTTGAATTCTGCTGTGAAAAATGCTTATAAATAGCCCCCAGAACTTACGTTTTCTGCATAATTTGACCAGATTATTAATTAAGTAAATTAACTATTAATCATGCCTTTAGCTAAAAGAACTTTTTGTGGATATATGAATGAGTGGTGTCGTTCTTTAACTTCCAAAGAGAAAAAAGAATTAGACTTCTTCCATATGGGGGGTATGTATGGTGTAAAGGGGATGAGTCTTGACATAGACTTTATCTATTCTGCCGTAGAATATTGGGATATTAATACTCACTGTTTTAGATTTTTCCATGATGAAATTTGCCCTTTACCGGAAGAATTTGGAGCCATTATGGCTCATGGAGAGGCTAAAATTTATTAATCCTCCCGATGATATTGAAAAATACACTCCCAATTGCGTGGTTCGGCGAAAGAAACGATTTTTAAGGATAGGTCGCTGTGAGTGGAGTAAGGTGTTTGCTGCTGGCGATTTTACTCTGAACTGGGTTATCCCTTGGTAGGAGATTGAGAAGATGGTTGGTTGTAATAGCCAAGCATACTGCCGTCTCCCTAGCTTATCAAAGTTAACTTTTTGTTTCCCTTGTAGAGTTAAGAGACAATATGGACTTGCACAAACCATCCCTACAGGAGATCTCCGTCGTCCTTATGAATTTCCTGTGTTGCAAGAAGTTGAGCGTTTTGATAAATATTGGAGTGGTAGGCCTTTATGGGAGGTGATTACCCACGGGGTTCCACCTTGTTTGTCAAACAGTGTTAAGCAATGGCTTGATGGAAAACTTCAGAAATCCCAAGTCAAGGTTGAGAAGACCGATGTGAAGAATCGTCTAGGTGACAAGAAAGTTCCTGCTAAAGAACGCCTAGGAGAAAGAAGCGAATTTAAGACTCCTATTATGCCAAAAAAGAGAAGTTCTAAAAAAGGCAAAGGAAAGAGAAAAGTTGACTCTACAGAAAAGAAGGCTTAGGTGGAAAAGAAGCACGGAGTCTTAGCGGAGGGGGAAACTATCTATACTAAAATAGAGTGTAGATCTTCTAATGGATGTCTCCTAGCAAAGGTTATGGATGAAGAGGAAGAGAATGCGGACAAAAATTGGAAAAGAATTAAGAAGGAGAAGAAAGACTAGAGCATTGCTTTTCCTTTGATTTATTAGACAATTTTAATTTGTTTTAGTTAATTTTTAAGCTTTATTTTATCAATAATGTAATTTCTTTATTAATTAATAAAATTTCAGCTCAACTTTACATTTAAAGCAATGAAGAAAATTAAAATATTTATTTTTCGGGGAATTTATTCGAGTACGGAAGTCGAACAAATTTCCAGAATATACAAAATCTGCCCAGACACTTGCAGAAACTTAGCGCTGTTAACCAAATATATGTCGCTGACGAATTGCCTCTGTCGCCTGGCGACAAAGCTGTCGTCTGGCGACAGAGTTCTTTTTCTGGCGCCAGTTGTGAAATTTTGTAGATATGAATTTTTTAACTCTGGGATGCGAGATTTTGAAAAATTAAAGTGGTCGCACCCTTTTGGGGTTGCCTACGTATCCTTTGTTTAAGGAATCAGGCCAAACGTAGCTCTCTTGAGTGTTTTACTCAAGTAATTATGGGTAGTACTTCTTAAGTTGGTCAAGATTTGTCATATTTGAAAACTCGTTACCATCCATGTCAATTAACTTGGCCGCGCCACCTGACAGAATTGTTTTGACAATGTATGGTCCGGACCAATTAGGCTTAAATTTGCCTCTTGGGTCCAAAACATTTTTCCTTAATGCTTTTAACACCAAGTCCCCAACCTTGATATTTCTAGTCTTGACCTTCTTATTGAAATGTCTAGCCATGCGGGTTTGATAGCATTGGGTATGATGTAGAGCATCTAGTCGTTTTTCATCGAGTAGAATCAACTCTTCATACCGTGCTCTAGTCCATTCGACTTCATCAAGTTTACTTTCTAACGCAATGCGTAGAGAAGGTATTTCTAACTCTACAGGTTGTACGACATCCATTCCATATACTAGGTTGAATGGCGTATTCCCTGTTAATGTTCGGATTGACGTGCGATAGCCCCACAGTGCAAAGTGAAGCTTGTCAGGCCAATCCTTATAATTTTCAGTCATTTTTTCGATGATAGTCTTTAAGTTTTTGTTAGCTGCCTCAACTGCTCCATTTGCTTGAGGTCTATAAGGGGAAGATTGGTGATGTTGAATACCATACTTTTGTAGCAATTCTTCACATTCAGCTTGAAAGTGAGTTCCATTGTCACTTATCATTTCATGTGGGACTCCGTATCGACAAATTATGTTTCTTTCGATAAAGAGTGCTACATGTTTTGCGGTGAGTTTAGCATATGATTGTGCTTCTACCCACTTTGTTAAGTAATCTATTGCAACTAGGTTTTATTCATGACCTCCTGTTCCGGGGGGTGTAATTTTTCCAATTATGTCTATTCCCCATGTAGAGAAAGGCCATGGTGAAGTGTATGTGTAGAGGAGAGATGGTGGAACATGTTGCAAATTTGCATAAATTTGGCACTTGGGACATCTTTTTACATATTGATGACAATCCCTATTCATGGTAGTCCAATAATACCCTTCTCACATTATCTTTTGGACTAGCATTTTGCCATTAACATGTGTTCCACATACTCTTTCGTGGACTACTTTTATAGCTCTTTGAGCATCTTTTTTGCCTACACATAATAAAGCTCGTCCTTTAGGTACCCTTTTGTGTAACTCATCTCCTATGAGTACAAACTGGGAAGCTAAAAGTCTTAGTGCTCTTTTTGCCCTTTTGTCAGCATGAGGAGGATATTCTCCTTTGGTGACATAATTTAGTATGTCCGTAAACCATGGTTCTTCTTCTTTTTCTTCCTCTTGAATCACTTCATCGTCTTCTATAGCTTGAATGTATGCTGGTTTATGCTTTTTTCTATGGTCAAAGGCATTTGCTCAATTTCCTTAGGAATCCTAACCATTGAGGCTAGTCTTGCCAAGGCATCGGCGAATTGGTTTTCCTCTCTAGGTAGATAGGTGTATTCTACTTTTTCTAATTGATCAGTGAGAGTTTCCAAATATGTTTGGTAGGGGGCTAAGCTTTCACTCCTAACCTTCCATCTCTTCGAGATTTGATTGATGATTAATGAAGAATCTCCAAATATCCGGAGTTTCTTTACTCCTAAGGCTAAAGCAGTTTCGAGGACTACCACGCATGCTTCATATTCGGCTGCGTTGTTGGTAACGTCGAAATCTAACTTTATGGATATAGGAACATGTTCCTCTTTAGGTGATACTAATAAGACTCCTACGCCACATCCCTTTTGGTTTGAGGCTCCATCAAAGTATAAAGTCCATGTATCATCCTCCGTTATCATTAGACTTTCATCTGGAAATTCATTCTCTTCTAATGGTGTCGAATCTTCTATTGGGAAATCTGCTAGAAAATCCGATACCACAGATCCTTTGATTGCCTTTTTGAGGCATGAATCTTATATCAAATTGGGCTAAGTTTACTATCCACCTTGGGATACGCCCGTTAAGCGTGGATCTTTCGAATAGATATTTGAGGGGATCCATTCGTGATACTACGTAAACGGTATGTACAAGCATGTAATGTCTTAATTTAGTTGTGGCCCACACCAATGCGAGGCACAACTTTTCTAGTGGTGTATAGCGTGTCTCGTACTCGAGCATTTACTTACTTAGGTAGTAAATGGCATTTTCTTTATTTTCTACCTCTTGCGCGAGCATGGCTCCCATTGTTTCTTTTGTAACGGTTAAGTATAACCTTAGAGGTATTCCTGGGAGTGCTGGAGCTAATACAGGAGGATTCGAGAGATAAGCTTTGATCTTTTCAAAGGCTTTTTGACACTCGTCATCCCATATAATTGGCACGTTCTTTTTAAGCTTCTTGAATATTGGTTCACATATTGTGGTTAGCTTGGATATGAACCTACTTATGTATTGCAACCGGCCAATGAATCCCCGAATTTGCTTTTCGGTTTTGGGCGGTGGCATGGACATGATTGCCTTGATTTTAGTGGGGTCTTTCTCTATTCCTCTAGAGCTTATGACATATCCCAAGAGCTTTCCTGAGGTTACTCCGAAAGCACATTTAGAAGGGTTTAACCTCATGTTATATTTCCTTAGCCTTTCAAAGAACTTTTTTAAGGCTATTGGGTGTCCTGGACGGTCTTTGGATTTTACGATCATATCATCTACATAAACCTCCACTTCTTTATGCATCATGTCATGGAGTAGGGTAGTTACTGCTCGTTGGTAAGTGGCACCCGCGTTTTTCAACCCGAATGGCATTACCGTGTAACAGTAAGTACCCCAAGGTGTTATGAATGTTGTCTTTTCCATGTCTTCTTCAGCCATAAGAATTTGGTTGTATCCTGCATACCCATCCATAAATGAGAGAAGCGCATGATTTGCTGTATTATCTACTAAAATATCGATGTGTGGTAAAGGGAAGTCGTCCTTTGGACTTGCCTTATTTAGATCTTGATAGTCGACACACATTCGAACTCTACCATCTTTTTTCGGAACTGGGACGACATTGGCGACCCATTCGGGGTATTTAGATACCCTAATAAAACCTGCAGTTATTTGTTTTTGTACTTCTTCTTTTATTTTAAGAGCCACGTCGGGTTTCATTCGACGTAACTTTTGTTTTAAAGGTTTTATTCCTGGAATTAATGGTATTGTGTGTTGAGCTATCTCTCTATTAATGCCTGGCATATCTTCGTATGACCAAGCGAATACATCAATGAATTCTTTGAGTAGATTAATTAAATCGGTTCTTTCATCTTTACTTAGTGTTAGTCCGATTTTAACTTCTCTTTTAATGGTTGGATCTTTTGAGATGTCAACCGTTTCTGTGTCCTCAATTATAGGCGTTTTATTTTCAAGTGTTTCCATTGCTTTAATTATTTCTTTGTCATTTTCATCATTAGTTAAGCAATGTTCGTCATCTTTAGATAAAGAAAAACAAGAGGAATAAGGGGAAGAAGACATATTATTAAACTCTGAAATCATTACATCGAATAGAGAAATTTCCGTTGGGACTTAATTACTAACTATCCTAGGAGTAGAAATAGAAGGTGGGGATGCTACAACTAAAGATTTGGAAGACTCGATAGGGGAAGACTCTGACTCGGACTCTGACTCAGACGATTCTTCGAACATTGGCCCTTGTCCTGTAGTTACTGAAATCTTCCTTCCATTTGTAGTGGTCACCTTCACTGTTTTGCGCCATCCTCGCTCTTGGTCTTCTATAGGAGTGATGAATTTCGAGGGATCAAAGTTTTCACTTTGAAGGACTGTTTGAATGAGTGAAGAGTTGTCTTCCATATCTCTTGGCTTATTCTTTTCTCTTCCAAAGAGGAGTCCCATGACATTAAAGTCAAAGCAAGGGGGTGCTTTCTCCTTATGAATTGGAGTTGGGATCTCGTCTAGGAAGTAACAATCCAAAAAGATCTCGAACCCTGGTTGTCTTATACCATTTACAATGAAAGGTTCAGGAAATTCATGACAAGGGTAATCCTCTCCTTCTCTTATAAATTGTCCATTTAGCGTGAGAGGATATTGATCCATAGGTATTTCTCTCTTTTGTGCACGAGAATTCTTTCGTGCTCTCGACTTTTCCTGGGCCCGCTTAAGATCTTCGCGAGTTGGTTCAAAACCAAGTCCGAAAGTATCCAACTTAGGGAGGCCAGGTAATCCCATATGCTTAGCTATTCCTTTCTTCTTTCCTAGAGTCATTCCAGGAAAGTGTCCTTGGTTTCTTAGAATAGCATTAGTTACCATGTTTGAGTGGAGGTCGTAATGAAGAGGGGTCCTTTCATTTTCCTCTATTAAGGAGACCTCTTCGTTAAAGCCCCACAAATCTTCATCATTTTCATCGTGTTCTACATTGATTAGTGGATTTTCCACTGTTTTGATCCTCATAGATGAAGCATCGATGGTGATTGGAATTCTTCCAACTATGGCTTTCACTTGTTGGTGAAGAGATGAAGGGACGACCTTTAGATCATGAAGCCAAGGGCGTCCTAATAACAAGTTGAAGGATGCTTTAATGTCTACTACTTGGAATGTAGTGGCATGTTCAATTGCACTCGCCGTTATGTTCATAGTGATTGTTCCTAATGCTTGACGGCGTGAGTTATCATAAGCCCTTATTCCTTGAGTTGATGGGGACAAATCCTCATCTCTTATTCCTAACATTCTTGCGGTCCTAAGTGGGCAAACATTGATTGCCGAACCATTATCCACAAGGGTCATAGGAACGTTCATCCTCTTACATATTACTGTGAGGTTTAGAGCCTTGTTGTGCTTGTCTCCTTCCGGTGGTAAATCCTTATCCGAAAAAGTAACCAAGTTGATCGGACTTGGAAGATCACTCGTGAGGAAGTTAGCTAGTCCCTCAGGAGTGGTGTCCGAATCTATGCCTACTTTAGCCAAGGCATCCATGACTGCAACTCTATGCTCTCGGGATGTGGCTAAGAGTTTCCATACATTCATTTTGACCTTAGTCTTTTTTAGTTGTTTGACAACATCGTTGTCTTCTATGATTGGTATGGGAACTTGTTGAATGGTGGGCATAGGTTGTGTTGAAATGGGAGGTTGCATTCTCCCGGACCTGGTGAGGACATCTATGGGCGAATCTTCTTCTTCCCAAATGTCACTTACTGGGTATATTTTTGATAGAGGAGTCTCTTCGATATCTTTGAGGTAGACATCCTCATCATCACTGTCCCACACTCCATTGATCGCGGCATCCCGTGGGAGTTGGACCAGTTTCTTGTCATCAATCAGTCGTTGAACCAACTCTTTGAACTTAAAGCAATTTTCTATTGTATATCCCCCTGATTGATGGTATGAACAATAATATTTGTCCATCCTCTTTAGTGACTCAAATGGTCTCGGTTCGAGAGGTTGAATCTTACCATTCTCGGAGAGCATTTTGAACATGTTAGCATATGACGTCCCAATTGGAGTATAATGTTTGTTACTTTTCTTGGGAGTGTCAATTACTTGGAGAGAAAACGGTTTCTTCTCCTTGGGTGGAGGTCTATTCTTGAGCAACTCGTTTTTCTCTTTTAAAACCTCATAGGTTTGGAACAATAACATGTGCACTTCCGCCAATAATAGTGTTAATGCATAAACGTCCTGCTTGGTCGCAGGTTCTTGGTCATGAGATTCAACAGCATCTTCAAAGATTTCTTCTTCAATAGTCTCAATAGGTTCTATGAGACTAGATGGGTCCACTTGATTTTCTTCGTCAGAAATAGCCAAGGAATCCGACAGTGGTGCGGTGTTGATGCTTGGCTTCTTACTCGCAGGGGGCAATGGAAGTTTGTTACTATCAATCAAGTCTTGAATGGCTTCCTTTAGTCTCCAACAATTTTCCGTAGGATGGCCCCTGCCTTGATGATATTTACAATGCGCATTTGGGTTCCAGCTAGCCGTTCTCCTTTCGACAGGTGGGTCCCCAAATGGTCCAATAGGAGTTATAAGACCTTTTGCGTGTAAACGGTCAAACACGGTGTCATAACTCATACCAATAGGAGTATAGTTCTTCCTAAATGGTTTCTTTTGTCCTTGATTGTTGTTCATAGCTAGGACTTCATTCAAATTAAAGGTGCTAACGTTATTTGAGTGGGTGGATTTGGAAGAAGAAGGATTGTCGTTCTTCTTACCCTTCCAGCCACTATTGGAATTATTGTTAGCAGCTTTTTGTTTGGCTAGATCATCTTCAATATTGATACCAATGTCGTAAACAGCCTTAAAGGTATGTAAATTGCTTAGGTACCTAAGATGTTTAGAGTACTTTTTTTGGAGATTTTTAATGAACATCCTGACAGACTCTTTTTCACTAGGTACTTCAACCATTTTTGCAGTGGTTTCCCTCCATTTATTAAAGAAGGAAGTGAAGCCTTCATTTTCTTTTTGCTTTAGAATTTCAAGCTCTCTATGATCAGTTTCAATTTGAATATTGCATTTATATCTTTCAATGAAAGCACTTACAATAGACTCCCAACTAGAGGTCTTTTCTTTATCAAGTGAAAAGTACCACTGTTGACATACAGCTTCTAAAGACAGAGAAAATACAGAATGAAAACCTTTCTTATCTATCCCCTTAATATTCATTATAGTTTCAAATGCTCTTAGATGAAAGTAAGGGTTATCCATAGCCTTAAATTTAGGGATGTCGTTGGGATTGAACTTTTGCGGGAGAAGGTCCTTATCCACTGAGACCCCTT
Source organism: Chenopodium album (assembly GCF_948465745.1). Lineage (NCBI taxonomy): Eukaryota > Viridiplantae > Streptophyta > Magnoliopsida > Caryophyllales > Amaranthaceae > Chenopodium > Chenopodium album. The sequence continues at coordinate 16,964,516 of NC_137854.1, read as the reverse complement.
GTGAGCTAATCCCTTGGAATCTAAAGTCGTTGGACAGCTTGCCCAAGCTTTCCTGGATTAGGTCCATTTGTTGTTTTCTCGCAGGGTCATTCATTTGCAGGGTTATGTTTTTCAACATCTCAGCCAAGTTGGCTACCTCTCCCTTGACTTCATTAAGCTCTTCTTGACTAGCCATTATCTTCTTAGCTTTCCTTTTCCTACTAACCGGTTTGTCAAAAAGTAAGATTTGAATGAAGGTGTTGTCCTTGATTAAACTCCCTTCTTTTCTTGTCCACGCGCTGTAAGTTAAACCATATTTGTTTTAATACTCGACTCTAATTAACTTGACTTTATGGTTTAAAAATTAAAAGAGAAAAGCAAAAATAGGGTATATATTTTAGGGGAAGGTTTAATGAATTTTTAAATTGAAGGATTAATATCCGACTTACCCCCCTAAAAAAAATGACGGAAAACACGCATGCAAGACTCTCTAAACATGGTCATAGTGTGACAAACATGTTATGTGTGTGCTTTATGAATGTGTGTGAGTGACATGCTTTGACTGTTAGTGTATGACCATTGGACTTTAAGTGCCTATTAAAGACTTGGACATGGTTTGAACCATTAATAAATCGGTAAACTGATTAGTAGACTGTTTAATTAAACCTGTCGTGATGACTCGAGCAAGAAACTGGACTATCGCTAAAACGACAGGACTGTCGCCACTGTTTAAAGCCTGTCGCCAGACGACAGAACTATCGCCAGGCGACAGACACTAAACAGAGGCGCCACAACCCAAATTTCTGTGCCATTGCTGGAACATCAATCTGGACTGTTTCCAGTAATTTCACTCTAAGTGGACATGCTTAAAGTCGTACTAAGTCAAGTTGATTAATTTATTAGCCTTTAATTAATTCAAAATTAATTAATTGATTATTAGACAAAGTCCTTTTAGTCATTAGTCAATTTATTTAGTCTTAACTACAAGTTAAACAAACGGTTAACACATATATAGTATGCACAAATAAGGATGCACAAGTAGTTCACATAGTCAAGAAATGATGCAATGAGTTTGCAACCTAACCATGGCTCTAGTTCTCTAAAGTTCAAGGATATTGGTTAAGTCAAAAAAGGTCCATGGTTATGAGTCCGTTTGCATTGCACACAAGCCTACCGTGAGGGTTGGTGCGAATGGACGGGACCCCGCGAGTTCGTGATGAAATCGAACTCGACTCCATGGTTTGGTGGATTCACAAACTTTGCATGTACCCGTTGTTGCACATAAAGTGGATATTCAATTGGGCAGGTGAAGCAGGAACCCCCAGAGGGTTATGTCCATATGTAGAACACATATGGGTTCAGAAAAAGTGAGAAAAGGACTCAATCAATAAGTAAAATCGAGCCAACGGTACTAGAAATGGTCAAAACAATAAGGCATATCCCTGGCTCGGTATTGGAAGAACTTGGCGCCAGACTACAGGGACTGTCGCCGCAAAAGAACCCCTGTCGCCAAGCGACAAAACTGTCGCCAGGCGACAGAAGCTCTTTACAGGCGACAAGCCCTGTTTTCTAGACGCTAGTTCCTACATGCCTTGGCAAGTGTCTGTGTTCTTAGAATTTTCCAGATTTCGTAGCGTTTTTTCGATTCTAGTCATGAAAGATATTTCTCAAATTTCCTACGTGTAAAAAATCCTATGTTTTGACTCATTGGTCTCCCCCAATGAGAACCTTTTAATGCATATGACAATAATGTTAATCAAATTACGCACATGAAATACTTAGAATTTTTCGAGTCTCATCCGCTCATTCTAAATAATTGCCAAAATAAATTTCAGGAATATAAATAGAAATCCTCCCCAGTGGAGTCGCCAAAAACTGTTGGGAATATTTCAAGCATTATGATCCCAAACTTGAACCCCACTGTGATCATACACTTAAGTATGGTGGCGTTCCAAAGGGAAAGAAAAGAGAGCAAAAGAGTCGCCAACAAGTTTTAGGAACTTGTAAACTCAAAAGACAATCCAAAAGGACCATCAACTCCATAAGGTCTTGAACCAAATAGGGTTCGGGGATGAGGGTACGAATCCAATCTACAAAAGAAAGGACCCGCCCTATAAAATAGGCCTCTACTTTGTTCTACTTGTATTCATGTGCGCTTTTCGAATAACATACAAACATTATATTAAACCTACCCTGTTTAATATATGTTGGTTGAATATTAATGCACAAATAAAACTATTATTGGCGATCACTTAAGTTAAAATCACATTAGCCTAAACCGAATTATTATTTATCTTATTAAGCGTGATTTCAAGTACAAATTCCCTTTAACAAGCATAAAAGGCGTGATCAAGCAATAACAATAAAATATATAATCAAGCAACATAAGCATAAAGAATAAATAATAATAACAACAATCATCATGTTAATGATAAAGCTTAAATATAATAGCAAGATCCTAGGCATGATACTAACAAGATTAATAACAAATCCTAGCATGTCACTAAGCAATAAAGATCAAAGCTTTAAACCTAACATAGTACTAACATGCTATTAGAATATTAAAAATATGAAGAGGCAACCTAAACATGATACTAGAAAGCATAAAGTAACATCCTAACATGATACTAGGAATTAAATACATCCTAACATGATACTAGGAATATTAAACAATAATAAACATGCTTTCTACATTGTGAAAGAAATAGAGAGTAAGCTAATCTACTTACTTTGAAGCCTCGTACCTCTTTCTAATAACAAAATACACAAGTTAGTAAACTTCAATGAAAATAAAGAATAACAATCAAAGAATTAAAGGAACTAAATCAAAATCAAATTAAATAAAGTTTTGACTAGTTTTGGACCAAACCCTCAGAAAATATCAAACCTTACACGTCTAGGGCGAAGGCAACTCCGAACTTGGCTAAGAGATTCTAAGTCTTGTGAATGCGGAATATTGTTTGTAAAAAAGGTTGGCTTAGAAAGAGAGAGAGAGAATAAGAATTAAGTAATTCTTGAGAGAGAATAGAAAGAATTGATAGTTAGAATTGATTGTTGTTGAATAAAAACGGAGGTTTGAGACCCTATTTATATGGAAAATAATCCGGAAAAGTATGGAATTTGATAAGGAATAAAACTACACGCTGTCACCAGGAATTCACTCTGTTGCGAGGCGACAGGGTCTGTCGCGAGGCGACAAGGTCTGTCGCGAGGCGACAGCCTGGCTTAGGCGCGTTTTTCCACGCGGAATCCGATCTTTAATCAACTTGATCTACAGAATCCGTACAGAAGATAAAAACGTATTTTCAAAGATAATAATAATAATAATAATAATAATAAAAATAATAATATTTTATTCCAAATAAAAGTCCACTTTAAAATAAATAATTATTAAATCTAATAATATTAGCATTAAAAGGAACCTTCTAGAAACTTCTAGAAAGTTATAATTAATCCTAACAATTTTAGGAATAATAATTAACGTTGGGCCCTCCTCTAGATCATTGGGCCGTATGTAAATAATTAACCGGGCCCAGTTTAGTATTTTGGCCATAACTTCCTCAATATTCATCGGAATTGGGCTTATAATATATCGTTGGAAAGGTCTCTTCGAGGCCCATCCAACTACACTATTACTGGACCTTAATCATGGACCAAACTAAACTGGTTTGGCTATTTTTAAATAAATAGAGTTATTTTCAAAAACAGAGAGAAGAGAGTTTTAAATAAAACTAAACCACAACACTTGACTTTTCCAACACTTTCACCTCATTCGATTATGGTTCGACGTGAAAGGCATTCATCACTGGGTTTGGTTTTGGGGAGACACAAATGGGTGTCTACAGTGGCATATTTGGTAGTTGCTTCCTATAGTCGATTTGACACCAATAGTGAGTTTTTGCTACATCCGTGTGAGTTCTTTGTTTTTCAAGCTTTCTACCTATATTTGCATGAGCGGCATGGATCCTTAACTTCTTGCAAACCTAATCTTGAAACTTGACTCATAGATCTTGAATCCGAGACCGAACCATTTAGGAAGGACAAAGGCACCTTTTTCGGGGTGGTATTTTTCTATTTTTAAGTTAGTTTTATTCATTTTCTTTATTTTTGGGTTTACATTTGACTTCTTGCAACCATTTGAGCCTATACCTTTCTTTTCTAGACACATACTTAGATTCTTGAGCCTTTTGTTTCTTTTCGTTCCATCTTTGGTTTTTGTGAAGCAAATGGTCATCTTTTGGAGTTGTGGTGTATAAGTTTGGTTTTGGTTCTAAATTGAAACAAGTTTGTGTTTTGTACATATTTTGTGAATAATGGCAAGTGATTATAAAAGCCGTCCAAATTTATAAAAGGCATGGATAAATAAGTGCAAAATCGAAAAAGCCGTCCAAAGTTAAAAGAGGCGAGGACAAAGCACTATTGAAAAAAAAAGTGAAAAATGAAAAAATTCAAAAATATTTTGATGTGAGTTTTCTCCCTTTTTGAGAATTGAGGACAATGCTCCATTTAAGCTTGGGGGGAAGCGTTCTCACGCTTTTTGTGTATATGTTTGTGATTTATAGCTTTGAATAAGCTTGGGGATGTTAGTTTGTTTTTGTTTGGTGACTACTTGATTGTGATTCTAAGAAAGGGCCCGTTCTTTGCTTCACTATTAGGAAAACCACCAAATTTTAAATTTTAGCCTACCTTCACCCTTTTGCCTTAACGTTACAACCTTGGGGAAAGACCTTTTGACCTAAGTGGTTGAGTCATTCATCGATGGAGAGGAATGTGAGGTTTAGGAATAGGGAGAGGGGATGCAAAAGTCAAGATGTCGAGTAGCCTAAAAATTCTCTTTTTCCGGTTCCTTCGTGGAATCATTGGGATGCTCATTAGAGGTCGATTTGAAGCTATTAGGAAGAACGCGGTAAGATCGTTTGGGATGAAAGTGGATTGTGAAAGCTAGTTCCTATGCTTAACATATTTATGTTTCAATCAACCTTGGGTATCTTGGAACGTGCACTCCCTTACTTGTTTAGAAAGATTTGCATTCACTTGTACTTGTACATTTGCAAAAGTCCTTTCATGAACATTTGTTTGCTTTTCTTGTATTTTGTTTTCTTTTTCATGCTTTGCCTTGTTTGTATTATAATGAGAGTTATGGGTAAACTCTTAGGATACCCTTACGAGAGCATCACTCGTCCTCTAGGGCGATCTAGGGGTTTAAATGGCTTGTCATTAGTTGCTAAAATTGACCATGATTCCTACGAAAGTGAGTTAGTGTATATTCTTATCTCGTCTCTTCTCTAGTTGTTTTAATATGCTCGTCATTTTCATCCCTTGGTTTTGTTTTGCTCGAGGACGAGCAAAAGGTAATCTTGGGGGTATTTGATGTGTGTCATAAATGGCACAAATTTGACGAGCATTTAGGTCCTTTCTATCCTCTTTTCATAGCTTTCATGCTTAATAAGTGCTTAGTTTTGTGCTTTGTTGCTTAGTTTTACCTTTCCTCTCTTATTTTGTAGCTTTTGTGCATTTCGTTGGTTTTCTAGCCTTTTCTCCTTTATTTGCTCTATTTTCGTGGTTGTAGGTATTGAACGAGGTTCGGGTCTTGATTTTGGTGATCCACTATGGTGGAGGAAGCTTTTGGATCAAGTTCATGGCATTCGGGAAGCTCAAGATGCAAAGAAGTGGAAGTTCTAAGTCTTGGCTTTTCTCTTGCGCTCACTTGCGGTGCTCCCTTCAAAGGGAGTGTGTGCCCACCAATATTAAGCCTTAGCTACTGCCACTCCTAGTGCTCATCACCATCATAAATCATGTGTGCACCCCTTGTGCTTGAAGAGTTGAAGAATCGAAGAAACCCCGCTAGGTGTGGCCGCACGCGCGGATGGTGCGGCCGCACAAGAGGGATGTGCGGGCGCACACCATGGTGGTGCGGGCGCACATCTCTTGTTGTGCGGCCGCACAGGCGTGGGTCTTTTCCGATCGGATTTTGACGATTTTCTCTCTCTTTATATACCTTTTGGAACCCAATTTTTGGAGGCAAGTTTTCATATAGAATTAGATCATATTCTTAGCTTAGTTGAGAGCTTCTCTCTCTAGATTTAGGGGGTTAGTTTTAGGAGTAGATTTTAGAAAGAGAAACTGAAGAATTTCAATGGTGATTGAGAGATTGAAGATTCAATGGTGACAATTGTATTGGAGATCTACTCTATTATCAATGAGCATTTCTAAACTCTATCTCATTTATTGTTTTGTTTAGTATTCATGTTTTGATTGTTTGATTTTTGATTGGATTTTGATGAATTGATGATTGATGTTTGATTAGAGTAATTGTTCTTCTTTGATTGTTGATTGTTGATCTCTTTAGTTTTTTGGTTGATTTGATGATGATGTTAGAGTAGTTGTTTGGTTAGGGATTTGGTGAAGCTTATGATGTAATGGATTGATGTAAATTGGGGATAATTGATGGAGTTGATGATGTGATTAAACTTGGTTGATTAATCATGTGCATGTGTGTGATTAATTAAAGAGTAGCTAACTTTGATTATTGCATTAGATTGCATTGTAAGTTCACATTAATACGGATCATTGATTTGTGGCTTGCATTTACACGATTGAGGTGTCTTGTGATGTTTCCTAGCTAGAGCTTGACGTAGTTGGCGCTAGTTAGACCTCTAGGAGAATAGCTTGATATGCTCTTTTGGTTGCATGTTTGATCTTCCCTCACATTGCTTGACTTAGTCGACTTTCCATTCCAATTTGCTATGTTCATTGCTATTATTTGTGGATCATAATCCCTAGCTCTTTATATTTGTTTGGTTTCCTCGTTTTAGTAGTTGTTAGAGTCACCCTTTGCTATGTTCATTGCTATTATTTGTAGATTGGATTCGTACCCTCATCCCGGAACCCTATTTGGTTCAAGACCTTATGGAGTTGACGATCTCCTGGATCGTTTAGGGGTGTAACCTTCACCTCGTGATTGGTTTACAAGTTCCTAAAACTTGTTGGCGACTCTTTTACTCTAGCTTTCTTCCCTTTGGAACGCCACCATACTTAAGTGTATGATCACAGTGAGGTTCAAGCTTTGGGGTTATGATACTTGAAATATTCCCTACAGTTTTTTGGCGACTCCACTGGGGAGGATTTCTATTTTAATTCCTAAAATTTATTTTGGCAATGATTAAGAATGAGCGGATGAGACTCGAAAAATTCTAAGTATTTCATGTGCGTAATTTTGATTAACATTATTGTCATATGCTAAAAAAAGGTCCTCATTGGATAGACCAATGAGTCAAAAACATAGGATTTTACACGTAGGAAATTTGAGAAATTTCTTTCACAACTAGAATCGAAATAATACTGCGAAATCTAGAAAATTCTAAGAACACAGATACCTGCTGAGGCATGTAGGAACTAGCGTCTAGAAACCAGGGCTTGTCGTCTGTAAAGAGCTTCTGTCGCCTGGCGACAGGGGTTCTTTTGCGGCGACAGTCCCTGTAGTCTGGCGCCAAGTTCTTCCAATACCGAGCTAGAACTCTGCTTTCTTGTTTTGACCATTTCTAGTACTGTTGGCTCGATTCTACTTCCTGATTGAGTTCTTTTCTCACTTTTCTGAAACCCAGATGTGTTCTACATATGGACATAACCCTCTGGGGGTTGACGCTTCATCTACCCAAACGAACGCTCCTGGCAACAACGGGTACATGCAAGTTTGTGAATCCACCAAACCATGGAAGCAAGTTTTTAACTTGCGGGGTCCCATCCATACGCGCCAATCCTTCACGGTTAGGCTTCCGCGCGATGCATCCGGACTCATAACCATGGACCCTCTTTGACTTAACCCATATCCTTGAATTTTAGAGAACTAGAGCCATGGTTAGGTTGCAAACTCATTGCATCATATTGTGACTATATGAACTACTTGTGCATTATTTGCTTGTGCATAGCTTATATGTGACTAAACTAACCGTTTGCTTCGACTTGTGTTTGTAAATAAGTTTTAATAAACTAACCAATGACTAAAAGACTTTGTTTAATTAATTAATTAATTAATTTGAACTAATGAATAAGCCTTAAATTGAGTCATAGTTCCTTTAAGTCAACCCGGATTTTTATTCCCGTATACTACACATGCGCAACTTGTTTTGGTCATAGCCGGAGTTCTAGGAAGAACTATGAGTCGTATAACCTATGGATCTGTGCCCCGAGTTTTATCTTTAATTTGGCGTTGGTTTCGTCCCAATCAGAGTCACAGATTAAAAGTTATGACTAAAATACCACAGCCTGTCCAGTTTAGTGCACATACGTGAAGTCTTAACTTAGTCTTTGCTTGAGTCTAGTCACATAGTCTAGCTACATGGTCATGACACAAGTCTTAACATGTCACCTACACTCATTATTCTTAGCACACACTTTGTATATGTCACCATGACCATGTCTTAGGTTCATGTATGAGTCGTTTCTCCGTCATTTGAGTTGGGGGTTCATCCTATTCCTAATTCTTCCATCTACATCATCTTCCCACTCACTACATTCTTTCCCCATGCATATCATTCTTTTCATTCTTTCATGATCTCTTCCCATCTATGCATGTTGAATCGAGTTTGAGTCATATGATTGACAAGGAAAAAAGTAATGATGAGACAAAATACAAGGCAAGCTTCTCACTAAGATTTCATGCTTTCTTCTTCTTTTTTCAAACCTTTCCCCAATAAGTCTAGTATAGGCACCCTTTTTCTACCTTAGATTTATTACATAGGTTTTTTATTTTGTTCCCCTTTAATAAAATGAGCATTTTAATTTCTTGCATATGATCATTGCATTGCATTATTAAAAAAAAAAAATTGCCGAATTAAAACAAGGTATACTAATGATTAGAGGCACCTCTTGTAGCCATATCATATCTCTCACCCTTTAAATATAATCCCTTTTTTTGATAAAACACTTTGAGCTTCGTCTAACGATAGGCCTTTCTTTCTTCAACCTACATCTACCCAACCTTGGGATAGGGATGGTGTGCAACTTATGCAGTTTTCAAAAGAACAAAGCTTGAGTGAAACAAAAAAAAATAATAAATAAATAAATAAAAGTGTACAAAAAGGGCAAGTGTTCCAATGTCTTTGATATGAAAATGTCTTTGATAAGAACATGTCTCAGATTGCGTCTCTTATCGAGTGCTCGGTACCGTGCCTGAGAAACATGAATGCCAAGTGAGTGATAGACCGCATGATCGGGATTGCCCACACTTATAAAAATAAAAAAAATGCAAAAGCAAAAGAGAGCAAAAATAAACAAAAAAAGAAAGAGAGCTCAAAAATGAGAAACCTCAAGCATAAAAATACAAAGATTCAAAAGCAAGGTTGCACACCTTGGGGGCTTATCTAGGGTCTTGAGCCTTTATCCCCTTCTTCTTCAACCTTTAGCCTAACCACGTTACAACCCTTAAAAAGACCTTTTTGAGGTATACACACACTTGTGCGAGGTTCGGCTAGAGCTACGTTTGGCCTGATTCCTAACGGATACGTAGGCAACCTCACAATGAGGTGTGGCCATAATAAGAATGCATTCATATTCACATTCACACACCCACGCCATGATCATATCAAGGGATCTCCGATGCTCATCCCTATTTACTTAGAGCTAGACTTAGGGGCTTGATCCTTACATCATTAGCCTACCTAGCCTAAGAGTCATCATTATTAGACTCTTATCAAATAATATATTTTCCATACACTTAGCCTTTGCAGCCTAACTTTAGTGTCACTTTCACACACATCACAGATACATGACCAAATAGTCCTTCCCATTAGGAACCCTTTGTCATGAAGTCTTAACATAACGTTGAAGCATGCTTTGTTATATCAACATCACTCATCACTCATAATCATCATTGTATCAGGAAGTATGAAGTGCTTAGCCTCCATGCCTAAGTTACCTAAATACTTTCATAATCGAGTCAATTAAGATAGTTTAGGATAAATTACTCCTTGCACCTTAAGGGACAATACCGAACGCATATATGTGTTTAAGCTCATTCAACATGCACCAACAAACACTTCGATTCTTTTTCGCATCTTTCTTTTTCGGGAGAAAGTCAGTACCCTCCACAAAAATGACGGAAATTTTTTGAAATTTTTGCATTTTTGCATTTTCGAGTCATGTACATTGAGTCATGTCGTGTCATATCACATCGAGTTGAGTCTAACACATGTGTCAAACGCTTTGAGTCGAGTCATGTCAATATAATGAGTCAAGTAACACTAAGGCTTAGGTCAACCCTAAGATAACTAAAAAATATTAATAATAAGCAAAGTCCTAAATATGAAGACAGGTACATTCCAGCAAGTAAGAACTCCAGCGCCAGACAACAAGACTGTCTCTGGCGACAGAGCAATATTGCGGCGACAAGCACTTTTGGCTTGCGCTGGTGTGGCGATAGGTCACGTGGATTCATGATGTGGTCATATGGACATAGTGTAGAAGTTTGGGTTCCTTGGTACGCCAGTTAGCCCCTCTAAGCAATTTGATATCATTAAGTAGTCGGCTCGATTACAATCGCAATGAGTGATCGACTTGACAAAAGATCGTCTCACCTAGCTTAAAGCGCCTAAGCATTGGCTCATCGCAAGCACCAAAGTAACGGTTCACAACGATTTCCTAGGATGGAAGAAGATTTGAAGATTCAAGAAGACGAAGCTTTCAACAGGGGGGTTTTAAAATTTAAAGGGTTTCACTTGGATTTGAGAAGGACGGTTTGAGATGAAGTGACCTTCAATAACTTTCACTATGATTGGGGAGGTTATTATTAGATTTGAGAAGAACGGTTCAAGATGAAGCGGTCTTTGATAGCTTTCGCTAAGATTGTGGAGGTTATCACTTGATTTAAGAAGATAGCACGAGATGAGCAATCTTCGACAACGCCCGCTAAGATTGTGGAAGTTGTCACCTATATTTGAGAAGAGCGGTTCGTGATGAGGCGGTCTTCGACGACATTCGCTATGATTGGGAAGGTTGTCACCATGATTCAAGGAAAAGCTCGAGATGTAGCAACAATGATAGACAGTGTTCCCTAGGATGTGGAGAATTGTCACAAATTCAGAAGATGGCGAGATATGGTCACCTTCGACGGTCCCTCAAGATGAAGAAGAGATTGTCCATGGTGGTGACGCACTGCCGTGGCAACGTACTGCCACAACCCTGAAAATGACGACGTACGGTTATTTTCGACGATGTTCCCAAGATACTGTGGAGGATTGTCACCCAAGAAATGTTGAGATGACGACGCAATGTTACCTTCAAAGATGGCGTTCTCTAGCTTGTGGAAGGTCGTCAAAGCAAAATGCAGCAACAAAAATGGTTACCTCTAGAGACGTGTGCTCGATGGTGCAAGATACGCGTTTCTTAACTCTTTTATCTGTTTTAACTAACGCTAGTTTGTAGGTATCAGCGTTATAAGAATGGTTTAGGATCGCAGAACGTTCTGAATCATTCTCCGTCCCTATCGCTACTTTGACTTTTGTTTTCGAAACCTAAGTTTCTCCAAACTCAGTCAAAGTGGGAGCTTTTGTAGACACCCATTTGTGTCTCCCCAAAACCAAACCCAGTGATGAATACCTTTCACGTCGAAGCATAATCGAATGAGGTGAAAGTGTGAAAATTCAAGTGTTGCGGTTAGTTTTTATTAAAAATCCTTCTTTCTGTTTTCGAAAACCAACTCTATTTTATGAAAACGTCCAATACAGTTTAGTTTGGTACATGATAAGGGTCCAATAATAGTTTAGTTGGATGGGGCTTGAAAAGACCTTTCCAACGATATATTATAAGCCCAATTCCGATGAATAATGAGGAAGTTATGGCTAAAATATTAAACTGGGCCCAAACCGGATTTTACCTACGACCCAATGATCTTGAGGAGGGTCCAAAGATTTAATCCTATTCCTAAACTAATTAGGATTGATTAGAATCTTCTATAAGTTTCTAAAAGATCTTAATTATCTTTTTTTGAAAAGATAAGATTAAGGAATTTGATTTAAATAAAAACTTTCTTTTTTTAAAACTTTCCTTTTTTAACTCCTAATTCTATTCGAATTTAAACATGTTCAAAGACAGTCAGATATTATTTTCGTGCGGCATGTTTTTTATCCAAATTTTATATTGTTGGATAGATCTTGAAATTATCTTTCCAATAATAGATTATAATATTAAATCCGAGCTATAACGAAAAAGATATGAAAGGAATACGAAACTCTATCCAAAACAGACACCGTCCCACTATTTCGGCCATATCTTTTTATCTACAAAAGATTTTAATCAGATTCTAATTGCATTAGAAATTAGACGTCAAGATCTTTCCAACGACATATTATATTCCTTATTTGGACTTCTGTATCAAAAGATATGATAAAAACAAAATACGCAAAAACTGCTGTATACGAGTTTTATTTCGATTCGAATTTGGATTCTTTTCTTAATTCTTCGACCCTCTTTTTTTTCTTTAAATAGAGGTCATATCTCCCCTTTTTCAATCAAATTTCATTCACAATCATTAATTCTCTCTATTCTCTTTCTTGAGCAATATATGCTTTCTTTCTCTCTCTTTTTCTAAACTAACCTTTTATTAAACACAATACTGCATTCACAAGATCTTGAAACACCTAGCCAAGTTCGAAGTTGCCTTCTCCCTAGACGTGAAAGGTTGATAATTTCTGAGGGTCTGGTCCCAAATCCAGTCTAAACTTTTTAACTCTTTCTTTCAATTTATTTAATTTAATTGTTTGATTTATTATTTCATTGAAGTTTACTAACGCGTGTATTTTGTTATTAGAAAGAGGTACGACGCTTCAAAGTATGTAATCTTATTACTCGCTTTCGATGTAGAAAGCATGTTTATTATTTATTAATTTCTAGTATCATGTTAGGATGTTTTTAATTCCTAGTATCATGTTTAAGGTGCCTTTTATTAATTCTAATATTCTAATGTCATGTTAGTACCATGTTAGGTTTAAAGCTTTGATCTTTAATGTTTAGTGACATGCTATGATTTGTTATTAATCTTGTTAGTATCATGCCTAGGATCTTGCTATTATTATTAAGCTTTATTGTTAACATGATTTTTATTATAATTATGATTATGCTATGATGATTATTATTATTGATTAATATTATGTTGCTTGATATATTTATTGTTATTGCTTTATCACGCCTTTTATGCTTGTTAAAGGGAATTTGTACTTGAAATCACGCTTAATAAGATAATTAATAATTTGGTTTAGGCTAATGTGATTTTAATTCAAGTGATCGCCAATAATAGTTTTATTTGTGCATTAATATTCAACCAACATAGAATAAACAGGTTTAGGATTAATCTAATGTTTGCATGTTAGTCAGAAAGCGCACATGAATACGAGTAGAACAAAGTAGAGGCCTATTTTATAGGGCGGGTCCTTTCTTTTGTAGATTGGATTCGTACCCTCATCCCCGAACCCTATTTGGTTCTAGACCTTATGGAGTTGACGATCTCCTGGATCGTTTAGGGGTGTAACCTTCACCTCATGATTGGTTTACAAGTTCCTAAAACTTGTTGGCGACTCTTTTGCTCTAACTTTTTTCCCTTTGGAACGCCACCATACTTAAGTTTATGATCACAGTGGGGTTCAAGCTTTGGGGTTCTGATGCTTGAAATATTCCCTACAGTGGCATAAACCACAAGAATAATAGCATGAGTGAACAAGAAGTAGAAAATCATCAAACAGCATAATAGATCAATAATCGAGAGAAACAACCAACGACATCAAGCATCAACAGACAAGCATCAACAAAAAGCTGACATCAACGGCACAGACCGACAAAGAAGCATGAAACAACAACCATCAACACTGATAAAGAGAAGAGACCAAGAGTGAACCATAGAAGCAAAGGGGGAAAAAGTAAAGCATACAACACCAAAAAATAAACCCCTAAGCCTCAAATTAACTACCCCCCTAACTCAAAACCTAATATCTAGTAGGAATAAAAACAACATCAAAGAAAACAACCAAGTAGGGGGGTAGCTAAGACGGAATCACTCAGCACTATGGTAAGGGGTAGAATGGGTATTTTTTGGGGTAAAAATACCCTTGACACCTGGACCAATGAGGGAGCGCCATGTGTCAAAGGCTGCCAGGTCATCCCAGACCACTCACCAGCTGACACGTTGATGTCTCAGATATTCACTCTGAATTGCGGCCTTCAAGGGCCCAATTCCAAAGAATCTGCACTTTACGGCGCAGCCCATCAGTCCTAGGTCAGAGTGACCTAGGGAGGGGCACAATTCCCAACGAGCCTATAAATAGAGAGATATTCCCCCATTTTGGGGACATCTACAATCATTTATTACACCCTTATTCTCTCACATCAGAGAACACATGAGCCTGGAATCCAAGCAAATACCCACCTAAATTCATGCACTTTTTACTCCATTTCAAGTTACTAACCTGACCGTCAGAGGCGGAGCTCCAACAACCGGAGTCTCTGTGTTTTTGCAGGTACAGCTCGAGCCGGACCAGACTTTGTGACATAACTCTCCCAAGGGACAAAAACACCCAAAACATTTGGCGCCGTCTATGAGGACAGTACCTCAAAGATGGTCCAAGAGTCTGTACCACCTCCTGATCCCAACAACCTGCAACCAGTTATCCAACCGGGTAATACAAGCAATCAGCCTGATCACCTACCGGGTGGTTCAGGCATTCCTTACCGATACATCAGCTGGAGGTCTTTACTGACCAAGAAGATGATGATGATGATGTGGAGACGTATGTAGCCAAGGATGGCTCATTTATCTCCAAGTACCCCCATTCCATAGACCAGCTGGAACGTAATGCAGACCAGGCGGGTCTAAGCAGACGGCCTCCTGGGAGGCCAGAAGGGGAAACCCCGAAGGTTAGAGGAGAAGCGCCAGTCACCCGGGATGAGGTCATGAAATTCATGAACTCCTTCAAGGGTGAAATCAAGGAGATGATCAACAAAAACAAGGCTGGCTCTAGCAACGGTCAGCTGGCTAAGAAGACTCCTCTATCTGGGAGGAAGAAGCTGGTCAAGGACAGGAGGCCAACTCCTCATCCCAAGGAGAAGGAGAAGGCAACCGCAAAACTTGACTGGACCAAGATCCTTTTACTAAAGGGTCCTCTGCGGCACACCCGGCAAGATCAACCGGAAGCTAGTAGTAAGTCCGTTTCCGATGCTCGTCAAATCATTTAGCGGAAGAGACACCAGCAGTTGTCTGAGTCAACCTCCACTTCGAGCTTTCCAGACAGCTTCAAAGAAATTTCTGTAAGGAACTCACACTCGTTACATGAGAGTCGGACAAGCGGCAAGTCCGTCCACACCGACCCTCAGATGATGATTGGGTCTGTCCCGTATACACCCTAAGTGCAATACGGGCAATATGGCCTTCAATTTATGCAGTCGCCTCCCTTCGGAGGTCAGGCGACATACAACAATGTCTAACCATTGGACTGGCAGCTCTAACTGCTCAAATTTGGTGAACAACTTTCTACGTTCACGAAGAAAATAACCGAGGCGGCCCTGCCGGCCAAGGTTAAGAATGTATTGGCGGGTACCTATAGTGGTACCTCCAACCCAGAAGACCACCTAATGGCATACACCAACCTCATGTGTTTACAGGGTTGGGACGATGCCACTTGGTGTCGATGTTTCCCGGCAACATTGAAGGGCATTGCCCAACAATGGTTTGGCAACTTGCCAGCTGGCTCTATTGATTGCTTCAAGAAGCTAGCCTTCTTGTTTGCCACCAACTTCTCAATGAACATTCTTGCTAGGAAAACAAGTCTAGACTTAAGCATCATTAAGCAGGGTGAGAGAGAAGGGCTACGCTCATATGTCACGCAGTTCAACCTGGTCAGAATCCAGATCCAAGGACTGTCTGACGAGGTAGCATTTACATTCTTCTTCAAGGGTCTGAAAGACGGGTCAAACTTTAATTTTGACCTCGTAAGAAAAGGGGCATTTACGCTGCAGGTGTCCCTGAGGGAGGCGGAAAGCTATATTCAAGCAACCGACCTCTGCACGCCTGGTAGCAAGTCGGACTCCTAAAAGTCTGACACACAAAAAGAGAGCCGGTCTGCTCAGCCGACAAAAAAGAAAGAAGAGAGCAAGAAGAGAAAAGAGGTCTGGGCGGTTAGTGATTCTGAGCAGCCATCCTAGAAAAAGAAGCAATAATTTAAACCGTACGTTCCCCGTAACGAGTTTAATAAGGACTACAACTCCATCCTCATGGAGATAAAAGACCGGCTGTCTATTGAGAAGCCCAATCCAATGAAGAGTTCCATCCAGTTACGGAACAAGAACAAATTCTACCAATTCCATGAGGAGGTTGGCCATGACACCAACGACTGCTTCAGCCTTCAACGGGTGTTGGACCGTCTGGCTGACAAAGGGATGTTGAAGTCCTACATTTTTAAGTCCCCAGGAGGGTCTAAAAAGAAGAACAAAGGGCAGTCGTCCAAGACTACCCAGCCTACTAGTAGTTTTGACACCGATAAGGAGCCGATCTACACTATAGCAGGCGGATTCTCATGTGGTGGCCCTACCATCCAGAGCACTAAAAGCCATCTTCGAAAGATGGACAAGGATGATGATGAGCTGACGTCTGCCAGTTCCACCTTCCCAGACGTCCTGATCAATGAGAAGGACAGGGGTAGCGTCCGCCGTCCGCATGACGACCCGGTCGTCATTGAATGTAAGGTCGCCAACCAACTGGTTGGGCGTATCCTTATAGACACCGGAAGCTTGTCGGATATCATCATCCTTCGGTGCTTGGAAAAGCTGAGGTACAAGCCCAGCATCATACATCCGGTAACCCACCGCTTGGATGGTTTTGGGGGTGGGATGGTTTACCTAGTCTATCGGATTGAGCTACCCATCCGGCTGGGAGAGAAAGGAGAAGGACGAGATTAGGTCGTCAAGTTCTTAGTCGTTGAGGAACTGACCGCCTATAATATCATCTTAGGCCGTCCCACCCTCAACCAAGCCAAGGCTGTAATCATCCCTTCTCTCATGCTCATCAAGTATGAGAGGGATGATGACTCTGTTGGTTCCTTGAACGGGGATCAGAAGACGGCCCGAGAGTGTTATTTCACAGCCGTCAAATATACTATGGCCCCAGACGGCCAAGGGCAGTAACCAATAGACCTTGACAATGTCAAGGAGGCTAATCCAGCCCCATTAGCAGTCGGAAAGAAAAGAAAAGCTGCTCAGCTGGTGGAGGTGAAGAAAGAGAAGAAATAGCAATCACTGACCGGAGAGCGGTCAGATGAGCTTTGCCTCCAACCGGATGGTGAAAACATTGATCTTGCTCTAGATGATAGCTGTCCAGAGCGTACTGTAAAGATTGGGACGGTTGCTTATGCTACCTTGGCTGTTGGGGTTTGGTGAGTCCGACTCACCGCGGAAACAACCCCTCCCGAGGAACCACTCGCAATAATTAAAATCACAAAGCATAAATAAATATTCACAAAGAAAATATAACGAATCTTACCCTCGAAGCGAGCTTCGCCCAAAACCCGGGGCTCTTACTTGAAAGCTACTAGCACGTCAAGCGCCGCGCCACCGACGGTATCCACCCACAAATGGGCGAACACAACTCTAAGGTCTACTACCTTGGGGTTAGCAAGGTCCGACCTAAACCCGAGTGTTATGTGAGTTTAAGAGTTTTCCCAAAAATTATGGAATGCTCTTTTTAACTCCCACTCAAGCACTTTACTCCAAATCCCAAGGTTGGTATTTATAGAGGAGAGTATGAGTGAGAATTTCTATCCCATCAATGTGGGATCATGAAATTCCACAAATTAATTTAAAGCTAAATTAAATTAAAATTGCAAACTAATAATAAATCTACAAGTGGCATCACCATGTGAGATGGGTTGGTGAGGACCACATGGAGAGTAAGGGACCATACTTGCTCCCCACTCAATACTCTCCTTGTGCCACATGTCCTCTCCCACTTACTCCCATATTCCAAGCTTCCCCTTTATTCATGACCCTATGGCCCGAGCCAAGCCACGAGCTAAGCCCGAGCCCGGCCCGCACCAGCCCGCACTTGGCCCGAGCCCAGCCCGCACCAGCTGCTGTGCGCGGCTGCTGCTGCGGTTTGGTGCGGCTGCGGCTGCTGCCGTGGCACGGCGCGGCTGCTGCTGTGCCTAGCCGCGGCTGGCCGGGGCTGCTAGCATGGTGTGCTAGCTCGTTTTGCCCCTAGCATTCGGATGCTCGGGGCACTCCGATGCTAGGGGTTTTTCGGGAATATGGTCGATTTATTATTATTTTGCGCGTGTCGTCTTTTATCATTTTAGACTCGACTTCCGACGATCGGGTTCGATGCTCTAAGCTCGAATTACCGACATCTAAATATTTAACACTTAGGCGACGAATTAATTTCTTCCGAATTAATTCGTCGAGTTGGTTCGCATATATTTGCTTGGGTGTGACCCGAAGGGTTCAGTCAAGATTAAGCTGTAATACTAATTATATTAATATTACTGATCGGAAGCGGCCTCCAACCAGGCATTCCGATCACTTGACCTTACTGAATATATTAGCTTTCTAATAATTCTGAACCCGCTATCAGAATGATGAGTGACATTTATGGCACTCATTTGGTCCCTTTTTGGATGAATTCTATTTCATTTTATCTCTCTTTTCTTTAGTTTTCCTTAGATTTATTCTTGTTTTCTTCATTTTATGCTTTTTGTAGTTAGTTTCTCTATTTTATGCATTTTCTAGTTTACTTGTTATTTTTCTCTTTTACTTGCTTTTTATCATTTGTTTGTAGGTGGTAATTGATTGTCCAAGAATTCCCGAGCTTCCTCTCTATGATCTTTCATTGTTTTCATGCCTAAAGATTGTGCAAGAAGCTTCAAGTCAAAGGTGGATCCAAGGGGCATGCTTCAAGGCTTTGTATATGCCTTTCTCATGGCTTATACTCTTCAAGAAATTCAAGAAAGTTTCTGCCTACTTTGTCCTCCATCATCATCATCTAGGATGTGTGCACCGCTTGAGCTAGGACGAAGAGAAGAAGGGGGAAAGACCCAGCCAGGTGCGGGCGCACCCAGGGGGTGTGCGGCCGCACATTGGTCGGGTGCGGCCGCATACCTGGTGCGTGCGGGCGCACCAGTCTGGGTGTGTTCCCGTGCGCGCCACTCTCTCTCCTCCATGCGCCCGCACCGACGTGGGTCTATTTTTGGGCGTCAATACCGACCTCCTCTTTGTATATATAGTTATTTCTTTCTATTTTGAGTAAGAAGTTTTAGATTGGATTTGATAGTTAGTTTTTGATAGAATTTTAGAGAGAGAAACTCAAGGATTGAAGAGAGAGAAACTCATGGTTTTTGGTGATTGTTCAAGAATTCTTCATTGTAATTGATCTTTAGATCAAAGTTTTGTAAGGATCTTCTTCTTGATTTCAATACAAGTTTGATTCTAGTTGATTTCATTTGTTTTCCATGTTATTGTTAATTGATTGAAATTTGTTTGATGATTGATTGTAGTTTTATTGATTTTTGATTGATTGTTGATTTGATCTTTGGTTTCAAATATGTTGATGATGAAATTGATGATTAGTGTAGTTTTGATCTTGATTTCCATGGCTAGTGAGTAGTTTTCTAGCTAGGGAAATGGTGAAGCATGTTTGAGTGATAGATTAGAGTAATTTGGGGATAATTGATGGAGTTGATGATATGATTAAATTTGGTTGATAATTCATGTGCATGTGTGTGATTGATTGAAGTTTGGCCATCTTTGATTATTGCACTAGATTGCATTGTGAGCTTGCTATGATACGGACCATTGATTAGTAACTTGCAATTTCACGATTGAGGTGCTTTGTGACGTTCCCTAGGTAGTGTTTAGCGTAGTTGACGCTAGTTAGACCTCTAGGTGAACTATCTTGGTATGCTCTTTTGGATACATGATTGATCTTCCTTCATATCACTTGACTTAGTCGGTTTGACCTCCAAAATTACCATTTTCCATTACAATTTCATGTGGATCCATTGCCCTAGTGTCTTTTAGATTGATTTCATACAAGTTCTTGCATCATTTAGCTCTAGCTCTAGTTTCCTTCATAAAACCCCTTTACTTGACTTCGAAATAGCTTGACTTAGGCATTGTGCATTCGACCTCCATTTCCTTGGGTTCGACCTTGACTTACCACTACACTTAATAGGGGTTTGTTGAGTTACAAATTTTGTTTGATTGGGTGGGGTGGTAGCCCAACGACCTACCGTTCTTCATCCCATCACAGAATAATACACTTGTTCGAAGGACACCATTCCTTTCAATCTCCCACTTGTCCTTTCGGACAAGTGTGCATTTAGTGTATAGCCCTTATCCTATGTCTCTTCATGTCTCTTCATGAACTACAGAGTAAGATTATTAGTCATCTCTGTTACTCCCTGAAGTGTTTCTCGAAATTCGAGTTTGACTGTCAATAAGCAGATGATTTCTAAAATCCATCTGAGCACGGCCATGTATTTTTCACAGTATCGCTCTTCGAGAGGCCTTGTAAATAACAAGACATGTTCCCTATTGTTAGTAGGGGGACATTTCCAGTCTTGTAATGTAGCTTCTCTTACTAAGAGGACTCACCCGCACGATATCCGTCTTTATAATCCCCAATTACGGCAGACGTTTGGCGGATACCAAAACGAACCAGTAATCAAACAAGAGATCTCCCACTACTCATGGTCAAAGGAAAAGAGTTCCGATAGTAATAATGAGAAAATACTTATGACGATTTTTAATCTCTTAAAGCATCCTCATAGGTCTGTCCAGTATGGTTCTAAACCAATACTTGTGCAAATGATTTGTATCCTCATAGCACAAGAAACGGTGCTACAAATCATACTATACACTAATCTCTGATGGTCATTATTCGTCCACAATATACGACCTTGATTAGGGATAATTTTCGATTAAAATATTCAATGTTCACTTAATAGGTGTTTCTTTATCCAAGCCATTGACTTGATACCCTATTTTGAATATTTGTTAAAATCGAATGGACTCATTATTTAATTCTAAACCACAATTAAATAGTTTTGTGGAATATTTAGAAATATTTTATTCCACTATGAAACATCACAATGTTTCATCTTATGATAAATGGTTTTTCCAAATGTTTAAAGAGTAATACTCTTCATAAAACATTCATAGAAATCACACCCATATTTGATATGTTTGATTTCTTTCATGCAATTATGAATGTTGTCGTTCACTTATTGCAAAGGTTTAGTTAAAATTACTTTACAAACCTTAGCATCTTCATTATCCACCATTTCCATAATAAGATGATAAAATTTTGAGAGTGTTAATGGATTACATGTGATTCAGGATTTATTGTCCAAGCAATGGCTCCCACTCATTTTGTGATTTGAGACCTTCTACTTGACAACCTACAATCATTAATGTTCAACAACGAACCTTTCCATTTAACATCTATCTTATTATTTCCTTTAAGGCAACAATATTCTCAACATATATTTTAGTAGACTCCCCGATGATGCCTTGCTTGGGTTTTACTCCAAGCGACTCACAACGATTTGGGATACCCTAATCACTTGTGATCATGGAAATTTTCCTTAGATTCCCGCACACCATATATGGATGCACATCCATGTTACCATTCTCAAGCCACAACGCTTCTTGCCTCGTGCTTATAAATGGTTTCCTTGCTAAGGATCTAATCCTTGTTAAGGTTTGTGCTTGCAACATCAAAACTCAAATTATATTTGTTTCCATGCGTCAAGAACTTCATCCTACTAGTTATCTAAGTTCTATGGATGTTCTTGACTATAATCTAATGATCTTATACTTAGATTAACGTCGATTGGTATTATATACGTACTTCACATGCTCTAAGCATGTAAGTCGTCTGACGATTCCATATTATAGCCTTACATGATGGATTTAATTCTAGAATGATTCTCAATTTTATTCCATCCATGTGACCTTTAGCTCATACAGTTACACTGAGTCTTGCCAAATTGTTCGCTATATGATATGATTGAAAGTCTCTTACTAGAGTCTTTCTTGTTTGATTTAGTACTTAGCCTAGCTTATACTTAGTTCAAACATTTACTTAGCTTCATACATATGGGTCGAAAGCCGTTCAAAGTCCTTCATGTTTAACATGGTAATTTCCTTTACTCATTTAAACATTTTAATTAAGTCTATACCATAGAACTTAATTCCCAACATGTACTAAGTATCATCTTTAGCTCGGTCCATTGTCGAAATTACTTTCAAATCTAAGCATTTAGCATTGGTAGTTGTTTCACAATAGAGTTCGTAAACATCTTGTTGGACCATCACTTTTGCTCCCACTAAACTTTTTCTTCATCAGAATTTCTATGTTTCTCCATAAGTCAATCCTCTTATTAACTTTATGAGAAAACACGTTCCAATTCCTTTATGTAATGCTTCCTTTAATCCCATGACGGATTCCATGTGCTTGCTTTCAAATCTAGCATTATTTAGATTTTCAAAACCCTTAGACTATTCCATAGTCACTTCCAAAATTCTATTTTGGGAAGGCGGTTTTGGTATCTATTTTTCCATATTTCATATGCGCAATTTTGCTAGATCAATCACGAAAAGACTTGAGCATTCCGATTGGTGAATGGGATTTTATTAAAATCAACTCCTTGAAATTAATTATATCCTTTACAACCAATCTAGCTATGTATGCATATACATTTCCACATTTGTTAGTTTTCTCCTAGAAAACTTATTTGCAATCGATGGGTCTTTCACCTTTCATGCAAATTAATCAAGTTTCAAACATGATTTTCAAACATGGAGTCTATTTCGGATTTTCATGGCCTTTAACCATTATTCGGAATTTGGATTAGTCGTAGCTATCTTACAAGACATTATTCCTTTACTATCTAATAGTAAATAGTATGCTTGTAAGTCTTAGGTTTGTTTCTAACTTAATAGAAAATTTATAGGATTCAATCCAAGCCTTTGGTGAATTCTATACCTATACGGGGCAATTGCATCAAACACTGAGTTTTAAGGTGCTTTCAAAGCCCTTTTATTATGTTGATCTTACTCCAACATCTTTAATGTTTTATGAGTAATGAATTCTCTTTTAAGGCACTTGTAAAGTCCTTTTGAGTATTCTTGATCAAGCATTCTCATGATGTCCTTTAAGGTCTTCCGAAATTCTCAGTTCTAGTTTGTTGCTAAGCTCGATGGTCATCGAGTTCATTTTCCTCCCACTTGTCATTTTGGAAACGTGTTACTTTCCAGAAAGACACCATTTAGAGCAACAACCATTATGTTCTCAATTAAGATGTGGAGGTAATGCCCGTAGTCTCACTTGAATGCTTACAAAGAGACATGTATATTGTCTTTGGGTAAAAGTTCGTTGTGAAACAAACAGTTAGCTCCTACTTGAGCTATCTTAGTCTTTATTGAGCCATTCAGCTCCCACTGAGCCACCTAGCTCCCCTTAAGCCACTTTGCTCCCACTGAGCTAGTGAGCTCCCACTGAGACTAAGAGCCTTAGACATATACTTGAAAAGACTTTTAGAAGTTATTTCTATCCATAACTAAATATGGCGTCCTTTCTTAGCTTCGACATTTTGTTTAGTGTAACATTAGTCATTTGTGCAAATCTTTAAGAACTTTATAGGAAGGGTTGTGAACCATCATCATTCGAGTCATTTTCAAATGACATCGAGGTCTCCGTCAAGACATACCATGTTCTTTATGGAGTTATTTATGAAAATTTCCATTCATAACTTTGAGATAATCACGCTTGGATCAAGAAAACATCGCTCGATCTAATCTAGACGTTTTGATGTCTTGCCAAGTCGATTCTGTACTTCACTGAACTCTTGAGCTACTCAAGTCAAGTTTGTTCACATTTGATGAATATAGCCATATCCTTTCAAATTCTTTGTGAAACGTTGAAGTAATTGAATCCTCTTTAGCCTTCGGAGTCAATTGTCTATACCAAGAACAATAGCTCTCTGTTTTGTCGGTTTCAACAAGTAAGACTTTCTTGTCTTAGAACGATTCCAATTCGAGCAACTATCAAGAGCCTATCTAATAGAGCCTTGAGTACGTTCTTGTCGATGTGACATTTCTAAAGATGTTTGGAACGCAAATCAAGCCCATGACTTGAACTTAGTGAGTTTATCATGTTAGAGAAATGTTTGTTTATAATCAAGCATTCTTAACTCAACGCTTGGATAACCATCCCATTCAAATAAATCTCGCAACTATTGCTCATTACTTTGAATGTGAGTCTTTCCGTGTGTAAACGGATCAATTGCTGATTATGGAACATAATAACCATTACTTGTTCCAGCCTTTGGCTTAAAAGGTCTTTAAACAAAACATACGACCTTACAACTGATGTAGCTCTTCTTGCTTCATTCTAAACTTGTAAGTCGATAACTTAGCTTAACTTCAATAGTTTGAGGTCACTATCATAGTGGAACACTCAAGCAGTATCTGATACTTGTGAAGATAACGAATTGCTAAGTAAACTACAATAACATGAACTCATGAGTTGAAATGAAATCTAATTCCTTTTCTTCGTTCCTTCTTTCCTATATTTCTTATCATACAATATCTCATAATCTTACTTTAAGAATCATTTCTTTAAGTACCTTGACTCTTATACTTTGTTAGGCATAATCAATCACCTAGTGCGCCGTAAAACAAAGTTCCATCTTTTCCATTAATTCTTACTCGAATTACTACATCAATGAGTCCTACTCAATTATGTATGATGCGAAAAGATACGTTGGTTGTCAAACATTGACAATATTGAGTTTGCAACTCAATACCTCATGTTTTATCAAAACTACCTAGTATTTTGAATACATGATGTCCAACCGTCCTTTCGGACTTAGTTATAAAAGTCATTTATGAGAATTGTATTTTAGAAATGCTTTTCCTGTCTTTGAGAACTATTCTCAAGGATTTCCTTTACCAATCATGGAAACAATATTATTTGATTTAGAGTACTATGAATATAAGTGCAAAGTATAACCATTTATCAAGAACATAATAAGTTTGAAATTTAATAGCATTCATGCAAACTTCATTCTTATTAAACGTCTTATTTACGCATAAAAATTGTCCCTATTTGGCGAAAATAAGGCGATTCCAAGATCTAAAGAAACAAAGAGTGGTTAAGCATGCTTTGGCTTGTCTTAAACACTCAATCTTCTAGGTAAACATTGCCTTGCTAATGGCTCTAAGCCACTCTTGGTTAGACAATCGTCGCATCTAATGCATCTTTGACGACGTGTCTCTTTTGCCACGGTATGTGAGGACTCCTCACTCATACCGATGAGTCACACCAAAACCAACGTGCCTTATGCCCCTTAGAGGAGTGATGGCACCTCGCTTTGGCGTAGCCTACCATCACCATCGTCCGGTTAGTAAGTGTTGTTTTGGAAAGGCAAGTTTTACTCAATATTATTAGGGACCTAGGATTTCTATGTTGGTTGATTTAAGTGAACTTAACTAATCATCGCAACATCAAGAAAACCTAAACATGCATCTAACGAATATTTCACACACATATATATAACCATAAAATATAAAGCGAAATAATAGATGCATATTGGCAACTAGCATGACCCCTTGAAATCTTCATATCTTCAAAAGGTCTTCATTTGCATTTCAAGGCTTTGTCTTCCAAGATACGCCGTCTTCAAGACTTAACCAAACTATGAAAAACACTAGTGTCTATAACTAGGAATAATCTAAATATTAAAGTACAAAAATACTTAACGGTGCGTAGACCGTATTTAGATTTACAAAAATACATAACGGCACGTAGTCCGTATTTTCTATCCTAGTCGGGTCCCACTAGTTGCCATTTCATAAAACCTGTGAGAGAGAGAGAGAATATATATATTCCATTCATCCATTCACTATTTGTGAATCACCCATGCAATTTACAAAATTGACAACAAGTAAAATGCATACAAACAACGCGCGCACTAGTAACTAATCTAGGTGGTTAATCCGATTAACACGCCTAATTAAAACTAGTCAAAGTTGTTTAACCGATTATATAAATTATGTCATTTATAATTGAAGCTCCCACTAAATTCCGCATTTCCTTAATTAATCCAATTAATTAAGTCGGTAGCACCCAAACTTGTCAAAATGAAATTTTGCCAATGCAGCTCAATAAACCGAGGCCTAGCCTCCCAAAATTTTAATTAAAATGAACAAAATTAATTAAAATAAATAAACGGCAAAATAATTAACATCAAGCCTACTATGGCTAATCACCTCACCGCACCAAGCATACGCACACGCCAAGACCACGAACACACGGCCCACGGCACACGGCCGCGAGCCGCTGCCATAGCACAGCCGCGCGTGGCTGCTGCTGCTGTGCGTGGCTGCTGCCGCGCGTGTGGCCCACCATCAAGGCGGCGCAACCACCGTGGCAGCCACATGCGGGCTTCTGTGCAGCCCTGCTCGCCATGGTGGTGCATTACCTCGTTTTGCGTGCCACTACCTTGGGATTTGATCCCTTTTTCGCGAGACAAAAATAATTAATTCTAAATTAATTTTAGAACTAATTTGGTGAGCAAAATAAAATTTTAAACAAGTCTAACTTAATAAAATTTTCAAAGTGCAATAACCAAAATAATTCCAAGAACCATCTTTAATTAAATTGGTTTAGCTTGGTGCAAAATAAAATTGAGGCAATTTCTCACTTTCAATTTAATCAATTTAAATTAAACTTGAGAATTTGACAAAGTAAAGGGAAGTTGGAAAAAGTATGAACTTTAATGTTCAAATGAAAATTCCAACATCTAAAATTTGTGAATCCTTGAAAGTTATATCTTCCAATATGAACATAACCAAATTTCTATCACAAAAATCGAAACTTTATGTTTCTAATCAACTCAAAATGATTAAAACAACAAAGTTCAATTCAAAATAACATGGAATTTAGTGGTTTTCAAAGTTTCAATCACTTATCACAAATAAAGATTGAATCTTTAACACTTAGGAAGCCTCAAAATATAAAATTTTCACACTAAAAAGCAACGGGGTAAAAACCTTTCCAGAACACGTTTTCCACCCAAAATTCACTAGTCTTGGGCGAAAATCTAGGTTCTGGGCCAAATTCGACATTAAAAACGGGATTTAATAAATAAAACCGAGCTACTAATCTAATTAGCAACATAAACCAGAAAAATTAAGCCAAAAATAAACCTTGAAAAACATGATTATAAAAGTAAACGAGCGGGGCTCCGATACCGCTGTTGGGGTTTGGTGAGTCCGACTCACCGCGGAAACAACCCCTCCCGAGGAACCACTCGCAATAATTAAAATCACAAAGCATAAATAAATATTCACAAAGAAAAGATAACGAATCTTACCCTCGAAGCGAGCTTCGCCCAAAACCCGGGGCTCTTACTTGAAAGCTACTAGCACGTCAAGCGCCGCGCCTCCAACGGTATCCACCCACAAATGGGCGAACACAACTTTAAGGTCTACTACCTTGGGGTTAGCAAGGTCCGACCTAAACCCGAGTGTTATGTGAGTTTAAGAGTTTTCCCAAAAATTATGGAATGCTCTTTTTAACTCCCACTCAAGCACTTTACTCTAAATCCCATGGTTGGTATTTATAGAGGAAAGTATGAGTGGGAATTTCTATCCCATCAATGTGGGATCATGAAATTCCACAAATTAATTTAAAGCTAAATTAAATTAAAATTGCAAACTAATAATAAATCTACAAGTGGCAACACCATGTGAGATGGGTTGGTGAGGACCACATGGAGAGTAGGGGACCATACTTGCTCCCCACTCAATACTCTCCTTGTGCCACATGTCCTCTCCCACTTACTCCCATATTCCAAGCTTCCCTTTTATTCATGGCCCTATGGCCCGAGCCAAGCCCGAGCCCGGCCCGCACCAACCCGCACCTGGCCCGAGCCCAGCCCGCACCAGCTGCTGCTGTGCGCGACTGCCGCTGCGGTTTGGTGCGGCTGCGGCTGCTGCCGTGGCACGGCGCGGCTGCTGCTGTGCCTAGCCGGGGCTGCTAGCATGGTGTGCTAGCTCGTCTTGCCCCTAGCATTCGGATGCTCGGGGCACTCCGATGCTAGGGGTATTTTCGGGAATATGGTCGATTTATTATTATTTTGCGCGTCTCGTCTTTTATCATTTTAGACTCGACTTCCGCCGATCGGTTTCGATGCTCTAAGCTCGAATTACCGACGTCTAAATATTTAACACTCAGGCGACGAATTAATTTCTTCTGAATTAATTCGTCGAGTTGGTTCGCATATATTTGCTTGGGTGTGACCCGAAGGGTTCAGTCAAGATTAAGCTGTAATACTAATTATATTAATATTACTGATCGGAAGCGGCCTCCAACCAGGCATTCCGATCACTTGACCTTACTGAATATATTAGCTTTCTAATAATTCTGAACCCGCTATCAGAATAATACACTTGTTCGAAGGACACCATTCCTTTCATTGGGTGCAAGCTTACACCTTATGCTGAAGAAATTTAAAGATATTTTTGCCTTTATAGTGGAAGATAAGCCAGGTGTCAGCCTAGATCTCGCTGTCCACAAACTCACCGTGGATCTAAAAAAGAAGCCCATCCGGCAAAAGAAAAGAAATCATGGCGAGGAAAGAAGTCAGGCGGCAGCTGCCGAAGTAAAAAAGTTGTTAGATGCTAGGTTCATTCGGCCATGTACTATCCCCGACTGGGTGGCGAATGTTGTGCTTGTAAAGAAACCAAATGGTACCTGGCGTATGTGTGTTGATTACACAAACCTCAACAAGGCATGTCCAAAGGATAGTTATCCACTTCCAAAGATCGATAGCCTAGTCGATTCAACAGCTGGTCATGCCTTGATGAGTTTCATGGATGCCTATTTCGGCTTCCATCAGATACCCCTGTGTAAAAAAGATCAAGATAAGACGGCATTCGTCACTGAATTGGGGTTATTCTGTTATACTGTGATGCCGTTTGGCTTGAAGAATGCGCCGATTACGTTCCAACGGATGATTAATACAGTCTTCATTAATCAAATTGGGAGGAATGTAGAGGCGTATATTGATGACATGATAGTCAAATCCAAGCAGCAGGTGGATCACCTTGCTGATCTCCGAGAAACCTTCACCACCCTCAGGTGGCATAAGGTTATGTTAAATCCTAAGAAATGCGTCTTTGGTGTTGAGTCTGGGAAGTTTCTAGGATTCCTGATTGATCAAAGGGGGATAGAGGCTAACCCTGAGAAGATACAGGCGGTGATTAACATGAAGTCACCCCGCACTTTCAAGGAATTATAGAGACTTACCGGTTTCCTGGCTGCATTGGGGAGGTTCCTCAGCCGGTCAGGTGATAAATGTCTTTACTTCTTCCAAGCAATCAGGAAAAAGACTAGATTTGAATAGGGGGATGATGCTGAGGCGACCTTTTAGAAACTGAAAGAACACTTGCACTCTTTGCCAAGGCTTGTTAGCCCTTTTCCAAAGAGACGTTATACATGTACCTAGCCGTCTTAGACCATGCCTTTAGTGTTGTTCTCCTTGCTGAGAGAGACAACATCCAGCTCCCAGTCTATTTCATTAGCCATGTGCTAAAAAATGCTGAACTCCGGTACCCCATGATTGAAAAATTTGGCCTTGCTCTGTATATGGCATTCAAGAAACTGAAGCTTTATTTTTTGGCACATCCGATTGTAATCTACACTGATCAGCCCCTCAAGCGGCCAATGTCTACCTTAAAGTCATCCGGTAGAATGTTGAAATGGGCTATTAAAATGCAAAGCCTTGAAATCTCCTACGAACCAAGAAAAGCAGTGAAAGGTCAGGCGTTTGCCGACTTCATTGAAGAAATGACTCGGTCGGTTGCTCCGGATAATCTTGATCAGGTTTGGAAGGTGTATGTAGACGGGAGCTCTAGAAAGAACGGTTGTGGTTCAGGCATTATCTATGAGTCTCCTGAAGGGGACAAATTTGAATATGCACTACGGTTCAAGTTTCAGGCCTCAAACAATGAGGCAGAATACAAAGCCCTGCTAGCGGATATCTGTATGTGTAAGGCAGTAGGGGCAACAAAGATTGACTCCTTTTCTGATTCACAGTTGGTCGTTAGTCAATATGAGGGTAAATATGAAGCAACTCATCCAGTTATGATCAAATATCATCAGGCGGTCAAAGAAGAGGCTGGGGCACTTGAAGAATTCCGTCTGAGTCAGGTGCCCAGGTCAAACAACAACCAGGCGGATGCATTGTCCAAGTTGGCATCTTCCGCCTGCTGTGATACACCACGGTCAGTCTTTTGGGAAGTTTTGAAAAAAATAAGTATATATGAAGAGCCCATTGGAATTCTGGACCGAAGCTCTACCTGGATGGATGGCATCCGGGCATATTTAATAGACGGCACACTCCCTAATTCACCATAGGAAGCAGCCGTCATGAAGAAACGAGCAGCGAACTTCGAGATGAGAAATGGAGAGCTCTTCAAGGTTGGTTTCCTTAAACCATTAGTGTGTTACCACGAAAACGGGGAAGGAAGTTCTCGAAGAGTTGCATGCAGGATACTATGCCTCCCATATAGGCGGCAGATCCCTAGCCGTAAGAGCCAGGCGGCACTATTTCTGGCCTACTCTTGAGGCAGATGCCAAGGAACTGGTGAAGAAGTGTGACAAATGTCAGAGGTTTGGCAAACTTATTCACTGCCCGGCTACTGATCTGACGGCAATCCACGGCCCAGTTCTATTTGCTAAGTGGGGCATGGACATTCTAAGTCCTTATACGCCTGCACCAGGTGGAAAACATTACATTTTGGTGGCTGTGGATTACTTCACCAAGTGGGTGGAGGCGGAGGCGGTTAAAAACATCAAGACAAAGGATGTCATCTCTTTCATCTGGAAGAACATCATCACCCGGTTTGGGGTACCTATGTCTATGGTATTTGATAATGGACCTCAGTTTGAGACGCCTCAGCTCAAGACTTGGTTAAAAGATCAAGGGATTTCAAACTTTTTGCATCAATCGGCTGACCCCAAGCAAACGGCCAAGTTGAAATCTTCAACAAACTCATCTTAGACGACATCAAAAAGAAAATTGAAAGAGCCAATGGCTTATGGGCAGAAGAATTGATTCATGTCCTATGGGCCATCCGGACAATTGCCAAAGGGGCTCCCGGAGAGACCTCATTTCTCATGGTATACGGTGCTAAAGTCGTCTTGCCCATTGAACATTACGAGCCAACTCTCAGAGTGATGCTATATGATGAAGAGGCAAATTGGGAGGCCTTGACCCAAGAGCATTGGACTCCCTCCCGGAACGCATGGGGAAATGCTGCCTTGCATCATGAGATATACCATTTGAGAATGACGGGAGCCTACAACAAGAAAGTACACATACGCCCTTGAAAGTTGACGACTTTGTGTTACGAAAAATGGAGGCAACCGGTAGAGCTAATGAGCTTGGACAGCTAACTCCCAATTGGGAAGGCCCCTACTGGATCTTTGAGGAAGTTAGGGATGGCGCCTACTGCCTGGAAACTCAAGACGGCAGACGCTTGCCTAAAACTTGGAATGTAGACAACTTTAAAAAGTACTACTTCTGAGAATTGAAAATTTTTTGTAAACAAAAAGTATTAATGAAAAGTGTCTTTTGTTTTCAATTTTGTTATTGCTTTTTAGTTTTTATCCCATCTGAGCGATGCACAGACGGCCATTTGCTAAAACCACTAAGTTCGAAACTTAGTAGCAAAATTCAATGTCCAAAGAGACATGCGCCCAATGGCTAGATAACTAAACTAGGCGCAAAACCGCCTAGTGGCTATACAGCCGGTCTCAACCTAGACTAGAGGCCAATGGCCAGATGTTTGCTTTCTTCATAAAACCGCCTATCCCAGCATGGATAATGGCATCCGATGACACCCCTCCAGGTGCAATCGTCGCAGACGGCAAAAATTGAACGACCAAATTGGTCAAACTCATAGTCGTCTGACCCGAACAGTCTTTAGAACGATTAAGTTTTTGAAATTCCGAATGTCCTAAGACATCAGCCGGAGATCGACTGAAGCTCTTACTTAGTCTTTTTCATTCCTAAATTACGCACTCTCCTATTGGGGCAAAATATCTCGCGTAATGGCTATGCACTATACCCCAGACGGTCATTTACTGCCTGGGTCAAAGGTTGAAACGCATGTTTAATTGCCGGTTGTGCACTTGGTTTGGGGCAATCACCACTAGTAGAAAAATTGAATTTGGCACCGCAAAATGGCCACCGGTTTTTAAAAACCGGTGGCAAAAAAATAAGGGAAAATGGGCTGGATTTTGTGGGAAGGGTATTGCCACCGGTTTGAACCGAACCGATGGTCAAAATATTAATTCCACCGGTTCAAAACCGGTGGCTTTGTTTAAAAAAAAAAACCCGCCCCCTCCCCTTTATAAACCCCTAACCCTAACTAAATCCTCTCTCAGCCTCTCTCTTCCCTCCCCTCTCCTTCTGCTCTCTCTTTCTCGTCTCACTCTCTCTCCTGCTCTCTGTCTCTCGTCTCACTCTCTCTCCTGCTGCCTGCTCTCTCTCTCATCTCACCCCTCTCTCGTCTCACTTCTCTTTCCTCCTTTCTCATCTTAAAGCTTATTAAACCAAATTTAAACCAATTTCGGTTATAAAGGTATGTTTTTTGGTTTTTTTTTTTAAAAAAAATTTCGCTTGTTTTTTGGTTACTGTCGTGGTGGTTCTGGCGGTGGGTAGGGTTTTAGTTGTGGATGTTGTGGTTGCTGTCGTGGTGGGTGTGGCATTGGGTAGGGTTTTGGTTTGGTTGTGGGTTCGGTTACGGGTTGTGGTGGGTTTGGGTGATGGGTCGTGGTGGGTTTCGGTGATGGGTCTTGGTGGCTTGGATGCGGTTTGGGTGGGTCTGGGGTTAGAGCTGGTGGTGTTGGGGTGGTGTTGGAGGAGAGAGAAAGTTGAAAGAGAGAGAAAAAAACTGATCTACTTCTTCGACTTCGAGGTACTTGCTTTTTCTTATTATAATTTAATCTTCAATTCATTTTTTGAGAATTTTAATTTTGTTTTTCTGGATTGTTTTTGAGACTTTTTTAATTTTTATTTTTAATAATTAGTGTTAATTTTGTTTTGTGGAAAAAATTAGGGATTTGGTGATTTTCTGGAATCGATCTGAGATTTGGTGGTGAAAAAGTGGAGGAAGAATTTTTTTAATTTTTTTTTTTAATTATATTGCACATAAGCTGGGAGGATTATTGTGCTGAAATTCTCAAATGAATCCTTCCTAATTAAATGGTTGTTTGTTGATCTATGCACCAAAGATAAAGTAATACTTCCGTCTAAATTGTGAGATGATTGAATAATATTACTTTTGTCCTGGTATAGTTTCTATGTGTTGATCTATAATCTTGATTTTTTCTTTGTTGGTTTGGATATAGGTTGATAGATTGTCTTACAAAGAGCAGGAAACTTCTCTTCTGCTGAAACTTAATCGTCTAGAAGAAGCTGCGAAACTATACAGATTTTTGCTCTCCATGAATCCCGACAATTATAGGTTTTTGGTGTGATTAGCTTGTATTTAACAGTGACTAGTATTTTTTTTAAGTTTTTTGGACCAAAATTGTAATATTACAGCATTTTTTAATGAAAATATGTAAGTATATATATATGTTAGTGTTTATATATTAATTTATGTGGAAAAAATGCAAAAAAAAAAAAAATTATTTTTATTTTTTTGGGCCATTTTTGCCACCGGTTTTGAACAGAACCGGTGCCAAAAACCCCTTTAAAAAAAGCAGGAATGGGTTTTTGCCACCGGTTAACCGGTGGCCATAATAAATATTACCACCGGTTAACCGGTGGCAATAATCATTTTTGCCACCGGTTTTGAACCGGTGGCCTTTCTTGGGGTTATTGCCACCCCCCAAATGACCACCGGTTCAAAACCGGTGGCTTAGGGGGGTTTTGAACCGGTGGCTAAGTGGTTTTTTCGCCTAGTGCACTATTGTGATTGATTGGCTTATAACATCTCATACTCTTTAAAGTATCAAACGTTTCCAAGCCAATCAATCAATCTTAGAAGAAACCAACCCCACAGCCGTCCAGGGGCAAGGACAGCCGGATAAGTACCTGCCGCATGCTTTTCATAAGTTAGGCAAAATACCAAGTATATATCAAGTATATATGCAAAATACAAAGTTCAAACGCAAGTATAAAAAACCGGCGAGTCGGCATATTTCATAAATTAGAAATTAGCACAAAGGCCAAAAGGATTGTTAATTGGAATCATATCCGATGCGAGAACAAAAACTAATGTTACCCGAGTCCCTAGTAGGTAAAAATACAACAAATACTAGGCACACATGTCGGAATAGAAAATAGATGGCATACTACCGCAGAAATGGAGTGGTTGACTCAGGTTTGCTGAGGTCGCTACTGCTCCAGATGATCTTAGCCGGTTGGGAGGGTTCCTTCCTGATTATTAGTCACTTGAGGCAAGCTATCTTTGTTGCCCTGATCCTCTGCCGGCTCTTCCTCCTCATCGTCGGAGACCTCATACCCCAGCTCAACAGCCCAGGCCTCGAAACGAGGTAGAGCTGCCTCTCCAGAAGCTGGGCATCATACACCGCAATGGCGTAATCATATCTAAGCTTATAGACTTCAAAGTCTATGTTTGGGTAGAGGAGCCCCAAGGCTATCTTCAGCCAGGTCTCATTGTCCCGCTTATTTTCATCCACTAGCTGGCGCTGCTCCGCCGCAATCTCATCACACTGCTAGTTCTTCAGCGTGACCAGTTCAATCCCCAACCGGGTGACATATTCCCGGAACTTGGTGTTCTCCTGGTCAGCCCCTTCCAATGCCTTGAGATTAGACTGAGCATTCTTCAGTTGTAGCTCAAGGCAACTCACTGCTTTAATCTTTAATTCAGACATATAATTAGCATATTCAGTAGAGTTGAGGTTTTGAGTGGCCCTCCGTTTGGCGTCATTTACCTCGTCTTGTTTCCGCCTGAAGGCAACTCAGAGCCCGTCCACTCTCAGCATAACCTACAAAGGTAGAGTTGAGGTATTGAGTGGCCCTCCGTTTGGCGTCATTTATCTCGTCTTGTTTCCGCCTGAAAGGAACTAGGAGCCCGTCGAAGCCCGTCCACTCTCAGCATAACCTACAAAGGATCAGCCGGAAGATTAATACTTGATAAAAACAAAAGAAAAACACAAGTGTTGAGTGGGAAAACAACTTACCTCCACCAGCTGGCCCATTATCCGGTCAAAATCCACTACCTGTAGGTCAGCAACTGAATTATTCTCAGACCGGGTGAGAGTCCTCACCGTTCTCTTGGCAAAAGCCAGGATGTCTGGTGGCGTGGAAGAAGCATCTGCCCCATAAAAAGTACTTGGTGAGAGAGATACAGCATAGCTGGCATTCATCCGTTGTCGCTCGCTACTGATCCACCGGAAGGGTCGACCATAGTCTTGACTCTCATGAAGTGAAGCGGCCAGGGAATTTCAATGCGATGCTTACCTTGGGCTTGGGCCAGTGGGGTCTCCCCCTCCCCCTCCCCAGTCACTGCTGCACCGCCTGCAGCAGTGAGTGGCTCACCACTCTTTGATGCCTTAGAGGCATCCAACGCCTTCTTCTCTGAACTTTCACTCAGAGCCTTCAGGGCAGAAGGGGATTTTCCACCAGTCGTGGGACGCTCGGTTTTGGCAGAAGAGGTTGATTGAGAGGGGTTCTTTTTCGCGGCCTTAACAGCCGAAGTTTTATTCAGCTCATCCCCAGGCCTTTTGATTAGCTTGTTGATAGAGCGAGGAATTGTCTTGACTAGGCCCTGTAAAGAAAAGGCTAAAGATATTAGCAGCCGGTTAAAAACCTTAAAAGAAGTTTAAAGAGAATAAGGCAGGGCATACGGTCTTACCCCGCCTTTCTTGGCCTCCTTAGCCTCGACAGCTGTTTTTTTAACCAAAACCTGCTCCTTGCGGAGCTGGGCGGCAGACTTGGCCGGTGTTTTTCAGCATCCACCATCTTCAGTGCATCCTCTATAAAGAGCAAACAGAAAGTTAGACCAAAATAATTGAAGGAATTGAAGTACATAAACACAGACGGCAAATTTCCGGATGGATAAGTGGATCTACCCTTGGGAAACATTAAACCACAAGCGGACAAAAAGGCTTCGTCCGTAAAGAAATCCGAATGGGGGATCAAGTTGTTTAGCACAACTATTTGAGTCCCATCCCCCAAGGGCGCAGTTGTGGTCTTGAAGAATTTCGGCTCTATTATTTGTTCCCAAGCTTTAGAAGAAAGCGTGGGAAGAGCCGGCTCCTTATTGTACCGGTACAGTGTCCGGTTGTGCCTTAAAGAGGGTGAGGAGACTAAGTAAAACTTCTCCTTCTACCTAAACCACTTTGACACTTTGTCCAAGCTCATCAAATAATCCGGGAGTGTGGAAAGAGTATACCACGCCCCATACCCGCCTGGGGCCTTGCTCCAATAGTGCATGTGAGCGAAGGCAGTGAAGTTGGGTTCTATTTTCTGAAACTCACAGGCGGCGATATAGCTCAGAATATTGACCCAAGAGTTTGGGGTGAGTTGTCAAACCCCCAAGTCATACCCTTTCAGAATTTTTCTAATTCCCATGCGAAGGGGGAAGCGGAGGTCGGCTTCTATAACCGCTTCGTAGCAGATGAAGTAGTTGTCTACGTTATCAATGTCATCATCCCAAGCCATCACTGCATCAGTAGGCAGGACGATGATATCCCATCCCCTTCCAAAGGGATGTTGCTGTTAGAAGGCCTTGAAGCCACTTTTCAGCAACGCAATATCTCCCGGCAGCATCCTTGTCTTTTTGGGATCGGGGAGAGAAGAGGTTTTAGCCGGCTGCTGGTAATCAGCGGCAAAGTTGTCTTGACCAGAGCCAGATGCTTCGGCTTCTGATCTTTCGGCGGCCTCTCCGCCTGACTCATCTTCTGGCTCAGAGGAGGAGGCGGCATCCTCGCCGCCTACCTCCTTTGCACTGCTTTTATTTGAGGTAGAGGGGGCACCATCCTAGGAACCTTCTTGCTCATCCGGACCGTTATAGTCCTCATCCCAAACAACCTCATCCGCGGGCACTTCCTTAGCGCGCCGCCGTCTGGGCTTTACAACCGTCTGTTTAACCCTTGCCATTGTGTCCTGCACAGACATAGAGAGAGAGGAATTCGGAGTATAGCAAAGCAGTTCCAACTGTCCAGAAAGGCACCCCCGCTTCTAGACTCAGTCGTACCAAGAGAGTCCATTTTTATTTTTGTAGAAAATGTATACAGACGGAAAAAAGAATGTATACACACGAAAATGAAGAAAAATGCTGAAAGAGGGTATAGGCGGTTACCTTACTTTAGCTCTGGAAAAAATCTGAAAACTGCTATAGTCGGGTGACCGGGTGACGTCAAAGAGCGCACACGAAAATCTTGAGGAAACTGAACGCAGACGCAATCAGAGTGTCTCTCTCTAAAATCTCTCTTTCTTTCTCTAGAAAGTCAATACAATGAAAATAGTGAGAGGAAGGGGGGGTAAAACCCTATTTATAGAAGGGTGAAACGGTGGCATCCCCGTCACACCCCAAATTAATTACTAGCTGTTTTTACTGTTCATCTAACCTGGAGGGACACGTGTCACAGGCGCCACGTGGCCTGCCACGTCACCCTGTGAGGGGCAAATGTTTGGGGTAAAAATACCCTAGACACCTGGACCAATGAGGGAGCGCCACGTGTCAAGGGCAGGCAGGTCATCGCAGACCCACTCACCAGATGACACGTGGATATTTCAGACATTCACTCTGAATTGCGGCCTTCAAGGGGCCAATTCCCAAGAATCCGCACTTTGCAGCGCAGCCCATCAGTCCTAGGTCAGAGTGACCTAGGGAGGGGCACAATTCCCAACGACCCTATAAATATGGATATATTCCCCCATTTTGGGGACATCTACAATCATTTATTACACCCTTATTCTCTCACATTAGAGAACACCTGAGCTTGGAATCCAAGCAGATACCCACCTAAATTTCCGCACTTTTTACTCCATTTCAAGTGACTACCTTGACCGTCGGAGGCGGAGCTCCAACAACCGGAGTCTCTGTGTTTTTGCAGGTACAGCTCGAGCCGGACCTGACTTTGTGACGTAACTCTCCCAAGGGACAAAAACATCCAAAACATGTACTCCCCTCATCGGTCTCCAAAACAACATGATTAGAGCTAGCTAAATCGCCCACCTCCACGGGAGCCTTACCCTTCAACCTACCCAATCTCCTCGCCTTTCCCTCCTCAAAAATGTGAGACCAATCATCCAAGATCGGCTCGCCCGACAAGCCCCACCTACCAAATGTCTCGGGGTTAGGTAAAGGTAAAGGGTTCGAAGGGTCATAGGTGAAATCACACCGGCCGGGTTTCTTATAGTCGTAAGTGGCCAGGGAGGTGCCCACAATAGCACTAGGAGGGACATTAGGACCTTCCCAATAAGGGTAAGAAAGACAAGGTCCTTGGGAGGGGTTAAATGGTTGCCATTGAGGGATAGGTCCTTGTTGGACCAGGAGGTACGGGTAGTTCAAGTATGGTTCAATCTCCCCCCTCCTAACATGCCAATCATACACTTGGCGAGCATGATAGTCATAACCAAGAACAAAGTCAATCCCCAAAGGCATAGATGACAAGTGGCTCAAAGGCATAGAAGACAAAACATTAACAATATAATCAATCTTGGCATGCAAAGTAGATAGCTCAAGTGACACTACTAGAAAAAGGTCATTTTCTGTCGGTAAAGGGCTTAATTCCATCGCAAATAAACTTTCCGAGGGAAATTCGTCGTAAAGCTTCGTCGGAAATACGTTCGTTGGAAATCAGCAAATTTCCGAGGAAAATTCCGTCGGAAACTCGTTTATTTGCCCACTCAACCGGGGGATAGGAGTACCTCCCCACTCAACCGGGGGAAAGCTTGAAAATTCGCCAAAGGGGCGTCAATAGAGTTGGTACGCGGTCAATTAGTCTTCCTCCAAAGAGAAGGACCAATGTTGCACTTCAGGGGCCACCAAGTAAGAGTATTGTTCTTCTTCCTTATCCTTTGGGTGGTTTCCTTACTTGGGATCAAGCACCAACCCGTAACACGATTGACCTTCCATATGAAAAGATCGGGCCTCTTTGTTTGCTCAAGAAACTTTTGATTGACAAGTGCGTAGATGTTGAGGAAATGCGAAGGAGACTTTTCACGTGGGTCAACTATGGGTGAAAGATCACCAAGCAATGTCTTGTAAGAATCATCTAGGCACATGGCAAGAATAGAGATCATGCCCCCAAGTTGAATGCTCCTCGAGAGCGAAATACCATCTTGAACATCAAGAAAACGGTTTGTTAAGTGTTGAGTGAAGTCGATCAACTTAAGTTCTCCTTGGTCATGGTTAGCCATCCATAGCCAACACAACTCTTCACGAGAAATAGCACCCAAAGAGTCCTTGGAACAAAGAGCATATGTGAGGATGTGATTGAAATAGCGCATGGCCGGATGAATAATGGAACCGGCTTTTGAAGTTTGCGGCTCATAGTAGTCTTCCTTGGCAATGCTACTCCACCACTTTTGCTCATCATATTGAAAATTGTCACTCATCTTTACATTGGTCGGGTACACAGTCATCTTCATCCGTGCCAGAAGGAAATCAAAAGTAAGCACCAAGTTGAGATTTTGAAATTCGATGGTCGTTGTTGAAGAGTTAAAATGTCAATACACTCGAATCATCATCATCATCACTATGCTCCCGTACCACTTCAAGAGAGGAAAGAAATTCAAAGGTCAACCGAGCATACGTGGGCGCATTAAGATCCAAGAAGTCTAAAAGCCCCAAATTCTTGGCAAGAAGTCGGACATCTTTGTCAATACCAAGCATTGTAGTTATTTCTCGATTAAATTAATGCCATGAGTGGAAGCTTGCTCCTTGCATTGAACTCTAGCCAACCAAACGATACGAAGCCATTTCCCGAGCATCCAAAAGACTTGGATGTCCTTCCAACTAGATCTCGAGGCCCGAACCAAACCTACAATAAAAGAGAGTAGAGCGAGTAAAGTGGAAAAGACAAAAATACCCTTAAAATGCAAGAAATCACAAAATGGACTAGAAACCTTATTAACGAGAAAACAAGAGAATAAAAAGGGAAAAGTACGAGAAAGTAACCATGAAAAGGACTCTAAACTACTCCCTAAGAGTGACATAAATGTCACTCATCATTTCCCTCCAAAACTTCCCTTCTTTTTTAGCAAAATTATTTTCTTTTCTTTTTTGGAATATTTTTATATAAACATAATAATTTTATTCCAAATCTTTTATATAATCTTTATAAAAATTATATTTCTTTTTAGTTGGTTTTTTTTCCTTCCATGAATACGCTTTTACCTAAAACATTATTCCAATTTTTTTCAATTATCTTTTATACGGTGTATTAATAGATTTTGCAAAAACAAAAAAAAATTAAATAAAAAGTAATAATAAAATTGATTAAATAAATTGATATTAAATAAATTACTTTAAAACATCGATCACTTCAATCTATTTCCACTGAAATGATTTTGTTAGATAATAAATATGATGTATCGTCCGGTCAAAAAAAAATGATTTATTATTTGTAATTAATATATTTACATTTGTGTTGTGCTAATTAATAGTTTTACTAAAGATTTAGTCTATTGTTTGATTAATATTTTGATGTTTTTTAAAAAGGCATAAGATTATATATTATACTTTTTCTTTGCCTTTTCATATGGATTGCAACAATAATATAATTTCTACATATATGATGTGTATATTTTATCATATTTTATTTGTTAGATATAATCAATTTTTTATTTAACTAATTAGATTTACCGTGCATGGCACGGGACCTAAACTAGTATCAACTAGTTGCAAAGTTATTAACTAACAATATTATGAAGAATACCAAATTTCCAGATCGAATCCAAGTAAAAGTGCTCGCATAATTATCAAATTTTCATAATTATCTTTTTTTTTTTTATTTACTCATATAGTCATAATATTGTAATACCAAAATAAAAATATATATTGATAAATAAAAACCGATTAGAAAAATAGTAATTGATGAAATTGGAAATTCCAGAATTCAAGAGCAAAATTAGGATGAAGAGTAATCCGTACCAAATTAACGAACAACAAGTAGGTAGTTAAGGCGACTTGCCGGATCTATTACTTATCTTTGTTTCTTCCTCTACTCGATGCTATATTCGTTCTACTCAAAAATGATACCAAACAACTGTGTTATTTTCTGATCATGTTCACTATACTCCAAGAAATTATAAGATGAGGAGTAACAGAAAAATCGAATCTAAGCCAGATTTAAGGAAAATTTAATACAGAATTTGGAACAAAATAGGCTTGGTCTTTTGGGGTTTGTTCATACATCGAGTCATGGCACAAATCAAATACGGAGTACCAAGTATTCTAATTCTGCAATACTGGTTAATCTCTATTATTAAGGTCGTCCATATTTTTTTTAAGTGAAACGTTTTATGAGTAAGTAATATTTTTACACTTAGGGCATGTTCTGATTAACTGAACTGAGCTGAACTAAACTGATTGGAAGTTAACTAAATATTTTATGAGAGGAGGATATTAGGAACTGAACTGAATTTAAGCTGAAGAGAACAGGCCCTTAGTATTCACTTAATCGGACTAATATTAGGATTTAGATTATCAATAATCAATTATTATAATTTATTCCTAAAAATAATTAAAGATATTGTTTGTTAAAGTTTTGCATTGGCATATGTGCACATGAGAAACGTTTCACTTAAAAAGCATAAAGAGAGTAAGTTAAAAGGACATTTGTCTGTTGTATCCACCTAAAAAGACTTTAATACCCCTTCCTTGTTTATATAAGTAATTTATTAAAAAAGACAATCAATTAATGTAAAACTAGGTTAGATCCCGTGCCATGCGAGGTTTATTCAATCTTTGTTATGAAGTGTCAATTTAAAATCTTTTTTTTTTATTTTATCTCAAATCAAGCTACTTATTTATTTTTTTTTAATCTTTTTTTTATCTTTTTTTAATACATATTGCTTTCTTCTATTTTGAAGCTTGATGGCATTTTTTTTTCAAATATGATAATTTTTCATTCACCAACTATGTTAAGTTGAAAAATATATATTCATGATTTTTTTTTACTATAAATAATCATTTTAAATTAGAAAGAAAAACTAATACGGAGTATAGGAATTTATTATACAAAGATATGGTTAGATATTTAAGTTTATAAATATATTATTCTAAGATTTTTTTTCCCTAAATTTTGAAAGTAAATATTTTGCACATATTTTCTATCAATTTTAAAAGTTTTTTTTTTAAAAAAAATATATATACTAAGGACACACCAGAAGATGACACGTGTCATTGCTGGTGTATCTTTTAGTATATTGTTATTGATTGAAGGAAATTTTGTCAAAAGTCACCTTCAAATCCTTTTTTTTGTAAAAAACTTGCCTTTTACAAAAAAAAAGTTATAAAAAAACCACTCAATATTATAATTTTTATTGTAATTCACCACTAATTGTAGGAAAATGAGCTTTTGCCTGCTAATGATTTATTCGTTATTATTATGTTATAGGTGATGAATTACAACAAAAAAATTTAATTTGGTGGATTTTACGGGAAAAAAAAAATTTAATGTGGGTTTTCACAAAAACAAGGTTTCTGACAAAATTTCAAAAAATGGTAGAACAATAAAAACAAGGTTTTTGACAAAATTTCAAACAATAGAAGAACAATAATAAGCAAAAAAATAAATCACATCAAAAATATGACAAGTATTGATACAAGAATATTAATACACCATCAACTAATTAATTATTTAACTAATCATCAATCAATCAAATAAATCAATTATTGAAATTGTTCAAACTAAAACAAGTATAATATCTAAAAACCCTAAAATTTTCTCTATTCTATTTCTTCAAACCTAGCCACCATATAAAAACTTAGGGGTTGCCATCGATTTTTATCGATGGTAAGCCCCAAATTCTTCTTTAATTTAATGTTTTTAGCCAATAAAGATCACCATCAAATATGGTGATTATAGTCAGTCCCTCCATGAAGGGTTTAGATCCCTCCATGTAGGCTTTAGTATTGTTTGTTTGTTTGTTTTTAGTGTGTGCAGGGATACAATTTTGGAAGATTCGTCTTGCTAATTTATGGAATTGTGTGTCTATTGATAGGGCTGCAGATTTAGAAGATTCGTCTAGCAAATTTGCAGATCTTGATGACCAATCAAGTTTTATCACTTTTGCGACTATACATCAATGGAGCTCCATCAAGAACGATGCAAAGATATCTAAAATTATCCAGGAGCAGTTCGGAAGTGATGTCATTAGTTTATGGGTGTTAAACTAATTATTGGTCCGGGCGATGCCCCAGATCATTATAAATTTATTACTATGTACTTTAATCGAATTATATTATTTTGTCTGTCACTGAAAGCTTAAGTGGTGGTTATTTTTTTTTTAAAAAAAAATGATAGTTTAGTAGGTTGTTGTTTGTATGACAAATTTAAGTTTTATATATATAAATATATCAAATCTTTATAAATTTGATGTCAAAATATATACTGCTCCATAATGCACAAAAATCTTTTACTCTATAATTTCAATTTTATGAATTAATGCACAAAACTAAAATGGAGTAATATTTAATTTCTTACAGACTTTATTATTGTGTAATTATTAAAATGGAGTTACATTTTAAGGGAAATTTAGATAGAGTGTTATGCATATGGATAGTTTATCAATTAGACTAAACAATGATACATGGAAGTTAATGCATGGAGTTTTTATTTCAATCATTAGTGGTATGGTATGATTTGGCGACACATCATATGATGTCAAATGGCTAAAATTGGTGACACATGGCAAAATAACGTCTTGCCATGAGTTTTAATAATATATATTGATTCTTGTATTGAGAATTTAGATCTCGTAAGGGATGATTGTAAATGTTGAATTACTATATTATTTAATGAAATCACCCCTCCCTATTCCAT
Organism: Chenopodium album; assembly: GCF_948465745.1. Taxonomy (NCBI): domain Eukaryota; kingdom Viridiplantae; phylum Streptophyta; class Magnoliopsida; order Caryophyllales; family Amaranthaceae; genus Chenopodium; species Chenopodium album. Next base: position 16,920,457 of record NC_137854.1, on the reverse strand, counting down.
TCAAAAAAAATAATTGTGACTATGTTACACATTTACTTTATAGAATATTGTGCATTATTATTGGTTGTAAATTGATGGTTATTTCCGCTTTCTTTTACAATTGCAATTTTATACTTATCATATATACTTTTGATGGCTCTATTTATCTACCACTTTTAAGATTTACAATCATTTTTTTTATTATATTCATAATTGTGTTTTTTATTAATTGATCAAGTTCTTCGAATTATAATTTTTGTAGCAAACAAAGAGTCATACATTGTTAATGGTAGTTTTCATGCATATTAAATATCACATATGTATTACATGCATATAAAACTAGTAAGAAATTAGCAAATTCTATTTAACCGCCTAGATAAACCAAATTCCCTTAACAAATAGCACTTTGGTAATCATTTTACATTGAAAATCGTATTGGGTAATAACATTAAATTTTCTTTAGTTTTTGCTAGGTGTCCTTGAGTGCTCGTTTTTAACGTCGTTCAATCATCATGGACAAAATTATTCCCTTCTCTCTCCTTCCCTCCCATGGCCACGCTGATCAAACCACCTATAACACCGCTTCATGACTGTAAACCATTCGACCAAACAAATGATACCCTAGTAGAAAAGTATGTAAAGTGGGGTCATACGAACCCTTAGGGAAAGGATTTGCTAATCACCCCTATCATGGCGCCGTGTAGTTGAAGACGAAGAAACTAGGGAGTATGTTGTTGTTTCAATGAATACTACAAGAAGGGGGGGTTGAATTGTAGTATGAGAGTTTAGCCAAACTTTTTGCGGAATTAAAATTAAGTTAGCTAAAGGAACTGAGAGATTAACTAAAGGAACTAAAGAATGCAAGAGATATTTTACGTGGAAAACTCCTTGGCCCTAACAAGGAGAAAAACCACGACCACTTGGGATTTTGGGAAAAGAATCTTCACTATAATAGGGCAAATGATCCTATTACAAGCTAAAGACTCAAACTCAAGTTCCTCTACGAACTTGAGACCCTGAGGAACAAGTCACCCAACTTGTTACTCTTCTCTTCTCTTTCTCTCTTCTCACTTCTCTGTTCTCTCTTCTCTTTCTCTGTTCTCTGTTCTCTTTCTCTGTTCTCTCTTCTCTTTCTCTTCTCTTTCTCTTCTCTTTCTCTTTTCTCTTTCTCTTCTCTTTCTCTTTTCTCTTTCTCTTCTCTTTCTCTTCTCTTTCTCTTTTCTCTTCTCTTTCTCATACACAAATGTTCACTCGAACTTCCCCATTCTCCAATTACAACTCGAAAGAAAAACAAACTCTAGTATAAGAACATTAAGAACACTCTAATCAACTTATGTGGAATTGGACGCTTGACTCAATTAAAAGCTTGAAAACTTATGTGAGCAAGGACAAGTTTTTCCAACAGAAATTATGAACTATTTATAGAGCTATAAACGCTTTGGAAAACTTCATTGTGCAGCAAACCCATTACGCCACTACTCATGCCCACTAAGAAGATCATGTCCCTTAATTTAAGGAACCATGAACTCCTCAATTTTGCAGAACCACGACTTGATGAAGAACGTGGGAGAGTAGGCCGCAAGTTTTGGAAAACATGGTGATTTTATTTTTTCAGAAGATATTTTCGAAAATAAGAAAATAAAATAAAATCTTTTTGCACAAGATATTTTCGAAAATCAGAAAGAAATAAAATCCCTTTCAAAAGATAAACGTTTTAGATTGTAACCGTTTTCCTAAAAACTAGCATGCACAATTTTATCTTCTTAGACCAATTCCACACAGATTTTTCGAGTGCCATTTAATATCTTATACTTACATAAATCCTAAAATATAAAAATATATTTAGTCTTCATGTTCTCTGATGAAGCTTCTACTCCGAGGCTTCTGTTCCTTGGAAGGAACTTCTCTTCTCTGGTGATGCTTCTTCTCTGAAGCTTCTGTTCCCTGAGGGAACCTTCTCTTCTCCAGTCTTCATTTCTGAAGCGCCAGTTCCTGTGAGGGAACTCTTCTTTTTGGATAACTTTGTTTCTGGCTTTCCTGTTCCTCATGGTATCTTTGCTCGACACTTAATTCTCCTAGTCTTTGCACTGATCACACACTCAAACAATCAAGCCTTTATTAGTATGTAAGTAAGTGAGGTTGTGTCATCATCAAAATCATTAAGTCCAACAATATTCCCCCTTTTTGATGATGACAAACAATCCAAACTTACTTACAAGGAAACAAAGATAATCCACCCTAAACTAAAGAAGGAAAATGCAAAAATATAATGTAATGCAAAAAGGGAACTACTTAATAAAAATAAAGACAGAAAACAAAAAGAAGAAAAATTGCAAAAATGGAAAAACTTGTATTTACATATACCTGCCTGTAGAGATGTAGGCTTGCTGAGAGGACTTCGAACAGAGACCATAGAATGATTAAGTTTCCTTGGATAGTTTGCATCTTTTTCCCCCTTTTGGCATTATCAAAAACCAACACACAAGCAGTAGTATACCATAACACAGCACCATCAAGTGGTCTAGTGTTAAGACAAGAAGCATGCATATATAGAGAAAACATTCACAAAGCATATAGGCAAAAGCATTATAGACATTCATCATCCAAAACCAATTTAAAACATCGGCCAATGTACCAAATTTGCAAGGTCAACCAAAAGAAACCAAAGTGCCCAAAATATTACAGACCAAAATAAAAATTGTTTCCCAAAAACAAATAAAAACAGAAGTTTCATCAACATAAAAAGGCTGCAAGGAAAGAGAGGTTAGGAAGCAGTGCTCTGGTCATCATCAACAGCAAGATCCTCAAGCTTCTTGCTGATTTGAGACACTATGTCCTTCACAATGGACTGTCTCCCCTGTTCTGAGCTCTTGACCAGTTTCTTCAGATCAGCATCAAGAATGAGCACACTCTTCTTCAGTTCCTCCATCTTCACCGTGGACTGCCCTTGTTCCTTCAGCACCTTCTGGAGCATCTCCTTCATCTCCTTCACATCTTCGCTGGGAACTTTCGGTGGGGAACTGAATGCTGCAAAACCTGAAGTAGATGCATACTTGCCCGAAGTAGGAGAGTTTGTGACTTTCTGTAAATCCTCTTGCACCCCTGAGATATCAATGCAAATGGGGGCAGAGGTCTCCTTTTTCTTCATCAACCTCAAACTCTTCCTTTTCTTCCTTCCCCCTGTCTCAATCACTTCCTCAACCACCTTTTCCTCTTCCTCCTCCTGAATATCCTGCACTACTCCCTCTATGATCCCAGTAGCTCTCTCCTCTTCCCCCTCAGCTAGTCCACCTACTTCCTTAGGCCTTTTCTCCTTTTCCTCCAGCACAACTTCAAAACATCCATCCACAACCTTCATCTTATGATTTTCAAGGAAAATAGATTGCATGTATTCGGTATTTTTGAGGGGCAGAGGTTCTTTATCAGTAAAGGAGATGCCAAAGCTTTCGAAAACATAGGTAAGTAGGTTACCATATCCCACCTTCCATCCTTTTGGAACACAGTGAGAAAGGTGTTGGATCATGATGGAGGGAAAGTTAATTTGGATCTTTTTGGCTAGGCAATAGATGAGAACAGAGTCAAGCTTGTTGGCACTGTCTCTCTTTTGGGTTCGAGGAATAATGTCATTGAAAACAAATTTTAGCAGAATTTTGTCAAGAGGGGTTAGGTCATTGTGATTTATGTAGGTTTCCTCCGGGTCTCCACCTAGATACTCCACAATCTCATCAATGTTTGCATCAGGAAGAGGGTTCCTTATCACATTGCTTTTAAAATACAAGTCATATCCAGTATTAGGAACATCAAACAACTCAGCCAAGTACATCGCATCAAACTCAATTTCTTTTTCATACACACAACAGCGAATAACACCTTTAGAGTATTTGAAACTTTTACAAAAATCCCTCATAGCATCAACATACAAACTCCGATTGAAACATTCACCCAACAAATTTACCCAATTTTGGGCCTCAAACAAATCTAGCAATTCATACAACTTAACAGACCTACACCAAGGTAAATTGAGTACCAAACCTGTTACAAAGTGCTCACTGCTTTTCTCCAACTTTTTCATGGACGCCGGTTTGTCTCGATAGTTGATACCCATCTCCGGAATGTTCTCGATTTCTTCTTGCATGTCATCAGCTTTCCTCTTGCGAGAAGTATTAGATTCAGTGGGGAACTCATGCTTGGAGGCTTCGAGATTTTGGGTTTCCGGAATAATTTCCATGGTGATTTCTGGAACAAGGTTTGTGTTTGCTTCGGCTTCAACTTGGGTTTTTGGTGAGACAGACATTGGTGAGAAATTTTGATCGGAGTGATGAGAGAGAAGGTAATTTTTGTGTGGTGTAAATTTGTGTGAGGTTGACATCTTTTATGGTGGAGGTAACTTGAGTGAGTGAGGTGTCGTTTGGGAGGTGAGATGAATTTAGTTGATTGGACACTCCTATTTATTGCTTAGGGAAACGTAAACCGTGTTTCAAGAGAGTAATGGATGTGGGCAACTTTTGAACAAAAGATAATGATGAATTTTGATATATTCATCCGAATTTAGTGTTTAGATAAGAAAATTTGGAATTTTGAAGATCAGATAAACACAACAATTTTATCTTTTGAATTCAATGAAATTGCTTGCAAATACAACTTGATACACGGAACAATTCAACAAGGCTCATGCAATCAATTTTGGACTTCTAATATCTATGACTTTCAAATTTACATGCTCATTAGTAAATGTTACTCCTGCTCACAACTTGCCTTAACTATGTAATTAAACATATAACACTTGTGCATAGTATACAGTAGTTAAGCACGTTAGTTTGAGTTTCATACCTGAGGGAACTTGATGCATTTCTCTTAGTATAACTTAATCATCCCAAGTTCCATTCTCATCTTCTCATGCCTTTCTCTATTCAAGGGCTTAGTTAATATATCTGCAATTTGATTGTCAATTTGGCAGAAATCTAACTTAATTAAACCCTTTTCAACATTATCCTTAAGGAAATGATGCCTTATATGAATATGCTTGACTCTTGAATGATGGACTGGATCTTTAGATATGCAAATTGCACTAGTGTTATCACAATAGATAGTAATGCAATTGAATTTAATACCAAAGTCACGCAACTGTTGTTTGATCCAAAGGACTTGAGAGCAACAAGCAGCTGCTGCTACATACTCAGCCTCTGCAGTAGACAATGCAACAGTATTTTGTTTCTTGGAACCCCAAGAAACTAGACAAGAGCCAAGGAACTGAACCATACCTGAGGTGCTTTTCCTGTTGACTAAGTCACCAGCATAGTCAGCATCAGTAAATCCTCTAAGCATAAAGTCATCACTTCTAGGATAGAACAGACACAGGTTATCTGTTCCTTTGAGGTATCTCAAAATTCTCTTAACAGCCGTTAGATGAGATTCCTTAGGGTTAGACTGAAATCTAGCACACAATCCAACACTAAAAGAGATGTCAGGCCTACTGGCTGTTAGATATAGCAATGAACCAATCATACCTCTATAAGTCGTTTGATCCACACTTGTTCCTTGTGGATCATCATCAAGTCTCGTTGCTGTTCCCATAGGTGTGTGATTTGTCTTGGCATTCTCCATGTTGTACTTCTTCAGAAGTTCCTTGATGTACTTCTGCTGGTGAATCATTATTCCTTCTGCTGTTTGCTTTATTTGGAGTCCAAGGAAGAAATTTAGTTCACCCATCATGCTCATCTCAAATTCACCACCCATTAGCTCAGCAAAGTACTTGCACAAACCATTGTTAGTAGCACCAAATATAATATCATCAACATAAATCTGTACTACCAACAAATCAGTTCCTCTAGATTTAAGAAAAAGAGTTTTATCAACCTTTCCCCTTTTGAAATCATTTTTCAGGAGGAACTTTGAGAGCCTTTCATACCAGGCTCTTGGTGCTTGCTTAAGCCCATAAAGAGCTTTATCAAGCTTGAAGACATGATTTGGAAATTTAGGATTTTCGAAACCTGGAGGTTGTTCTACAAACACCTCCTCATTTAAGAAACCATTTAGAAAAGCACATTTCACATCCATTTGATAGAGTTTGAAGCCCATAAAAGAAGCAAAAGCTACTAGGATTCTAATAGCTTCTAATCTAGCCACTGGAGCAAAGGTTTCATCGAAATCAATACCTTCCTGTTGGTTATAGCCTTTCACAACCAACCTTGCCTTGTTTCTTACAATGGTACCATGCTCATCCAGCTTGTTCCTGAACACCCACTTGAGCCCAATGATCTTCTTTTCCTTAGGCTTTGGCTCAAGGTGCCAGACTTTGTTCCTTTCAAACTCATTTAGTTCCTCTTGCATGGCTACTATCCAGTCAGCATCTCCCAAGGCTTCTTGATGATTTCGAGGCTCTAGGATGGATAGAAATGCTTGGAACGCACAAAAGTTCCTCATTTGTGATCTGGTTTGAGTTCCTTTCCCAATGTCACTGATTATGAGATCAGTAGGATGGGAACCTCTATACCTGAATGGCTTGGGATGAAATTCCCTTGCTGGAACTCCAATTTGAGGAGCTTCTTGTCCTGTTCCCTCTGCTTGTTCCTCTTCAGCTTGTTCCTCATTCACCTGTTCATCTTGGTGAGGAACGTCTTCATTCTCTTGAGGTTCTTCTTCTGCTGCAGGATGCTTTTCTTTGGCTTGCTTTTGATCTTCTTCTTCATCTTTGTCTCTGATCAATCCTATTTCAAAATCATTATCTTCTTCCTGTTCCTGTACACTCACAAACTGATTAACTTCATCAAATATTATGTGAATGCTTTCCTCAACACACATTGAGTTCTTATTGTAAACTCTATAAGCTTTGCTATCAGAGGCATATCCAAGAAATATAGCCTCTTCACTTCTCTCATCAAATTTGCCTAGATTTTTCTTACCATTATTATGTACAAAGCACTTACAACCAAAGGCCCTAAGATGAGATATGTTTGGTTTCCTTCCCTTGAAAAGTTCGTAGGGAGTCTTGTTGATGATGCTTCTGATTGTTACTCTGTTAAGAATGTAACATGCTGTATTCACGGCTTCAGCCCAGAAGTTCCTTGGCAATCCACTTGCAATCAGCATGGTTCTAGCCATTTCCTCAAGGGTTCGATTCTTCCTTTCCACGACCCCATTCTGTTGGGGGGTTATTGGAGCTGAGAAGTTATGGTTCATGCCATTTTCCCTGCAAAACTCATCGAATCTTGAGTTCTCAAATTCAGTTCCGTGATCTGATCTGAGATGGACTAGTGAGTAACCACTGATTTTCTGTATTTTCTTAGCAAAAGCAACAAACTCGTCAAAAGTTTCATCCTTACTTGCAAGGAAAATAACCCAAGTGAATCTGGAATAATCATCAACAATAACCAAAACATATTTCTTGCCACTCCTGCTTTGAATTCTCATGGGACCACACAAGTCCATATGGATTAGTTCCAAAGGCTTTGTAGTGCTCACCATTTTCTTCAATTTAAAAGATGAACGAACATGCTTGCCTTTCACACATGCATCACAAACTTTGTTCTGTAGGAACTTGATAATAGGAAGTCCCACAACCAAATCCCTTGACCTTAGTTTGTCCAGTAATGAAAAGCTAGCATGTCCAAAACGTTTATGCCATAGCAGGGGATCATCTTCAACAACACTCAGACATGTAAGGTTGTTCCTTGGGATTAAGTTGAGGTCTACAGTATATGTATTCCCTCTTCTTGTTCCTTCTAGAACAACCTTTCCTGATTTGTTGTTGATGATGTTGCAAGAATCAGAAGTAAAACTTACAGAGTTTCCCTTATCACAAAATTGTGATATACTGAGCAGATTGTGCATTAAGCCCTCGACCAGGAACACATTATCAATGGAATGAGATTTTGATCTTCCAATTTTTCCTTTTCCAATGATCTCGCCCTTCTTATTGTCCCCAAAGGTTACTGTTCCTCCAGGGTAGTCTTCTAGTGAGAGGAATTTTGATTTATCACCTGTCATATGCTTTGAACACCCGCTGTCGAGATACCACGAGTTGTTCCCCCTCACTAGAGTCTGCAAGAAAACTAAGCATTAGAATCAGGAACCCAGGTTTCCTTGGGTTCCTTTGACGTGGATGCAATATCAGTTTTCTTGACCCACACTTGTTTCATATTCCTTTGATTAGCTTTTTCTCTATTCCAACATTGACCATAGAGATGTCCAGTCTTACCACAAAAGGTACACATCTTCATGCTAGGAAGCTCAACATATTTCTTTTGTTTACCTTTTCTCTTGGTCATATAACCAAGTCCTTCTGTTCTTTTTCCTTGAGCTTCAGCAATCCATTTGGGTACAACTTTTGGGTCAATACTCCTATCCTTTCTAGCATTCACTTCATTTTCAAGTTGATCTTTTTTATTCCTTAAAGTCGAAAGTTCATTTTTCAGATTTTCAAAATCAACATTGAATTTAAGCAACTGATCACTCGAGGAACTGCTAGAACTGATATCAGAATTCATGAGCTTATACTGAGTTAATTCAACATTCAAAAGAATACTTTCATTCTTGATTCTATCAGCTATCTCTTTTATGTGTTTATACTTAATATTCAGCTCTTGCAATTTGCTTTGGGACTTGGCATATGCTGTTTCCAACCAAGTGCCATGTTCCTTGCAAACCTTAAGAGCCTTCTCACACTTATTCAGTTTCACACAAGTTTCTCTAAAGAATTCTTCTTCTTCTAGACACAAATCTATTAAGACATCTTTAGAGAGAGTTTTAAGCTGTTTAGGATCAAGAAATACCTCTTTGTGGAGTTCCTCAAGGTAGGCCTTTTCATCATCTGATTTGGCCATCAGACACAAATTGGCTGTCTCCTCTTCTGGTTGGTCATCCTCATCTTCTTCACTGTCAGAATCACCCCAAGCTGCTATCATGGCTTTTCTCATGTCCGACTTTTGAAAGTTTGCTTTGCTGAATTTTTCCTGTCCTTGCTCCTTGCCCTTTCCTTTTCCTTTATCATTTTCCCAGAGGGGACAGTCCTTGATAAAGTGATCTGGGGATCCACACCTGTGGCAGCTGTAGGCAGGTTTGGCATTGGAGTTCTTTTTCCCGAAGTTCCTTGAGGTGCGGCCTTTCTTGAATATCCTTTTGAACCTTCGAACGATCATGGCAGCTTCATCCTCGTCCACTTCTGAGTCTTCCTCCTCCTCTGCTTTCAGAGCCAACCCCTTGTTCCTCATGGTTTCAGTGTTGACTCCAAGGTGCAACTCGTGGGTCATGAGAGAGCCAGCAAGTTGCTCGATGTTGAACTTGGTGAAGTCCTTAGTTTCCTGTAGGGCTGTCACCTTAGCTCTCCATCTCTCGTCCTGTGGAAGACTTCTGAGAACCTTCCTAACCTGCTCATCTGTAGGAATCTGTCTACCAAGGGAAACCAGCTCATTTATGATGTTAGTAAAACGAGTTAGCATCTCCTGGATGGTTTCCTTAGGTTGCATCTCGAATCTTTCATACTTAGACATAAGTAGATCGATTTTTGAGCGTTTAACCTCATTAGTTCCTTCATGAGTAATCTGCAGCAAATCCCAGATTTCCTTTGCGTTCTTGCACCCCATAACACGATTGTGTTCATGAGGTCCAAGCCCGCAATGGAGCAATTTCACAGCCATAGCATTGATTTCCATTTTGTCAAAATCCTCTTTTTCATATTCAGACATAGGCTTAGGGATTACCTCATTCTGAGCATTTGTTTTGGTGACTTCGAAATCACCAACTTCAATGACTCTCCAAACTTGGTAGTTCTCCGCCTTGATAAAGATCTCCATACGGTTCTTCCAGTAGGTATAGAACTTCCCGTTGAACATAGGAGGTCTCTGACTTGAGTATCCTTCCTCGAGCTTTTCGTGAGTATTCATTTTCTCCAAGACCTTTCTTCTTCAGGGTTTCCTGATTCTCTTAGAAGTTAGGCTCTGATACCAATTGTTGTTTCAATGAATACTACAAGAAGGGGGGGTTGAATTGTAGTATGAGAGTTTAGCCAAACTTTTTGCGGAATTAAAATTAAGTTAGCTAAAGGAACTGAGAGATTAACTAAAGGAACTAAAGAATGCAAGAGAGATTTTACGTGGAAAACTCCTTGGCCCTAACAAGGAGAAAAACCACGACCACTTGGGATTTTGGGAAAAGAATCTTCACTATAATAGGGCAAATGATCCTATTACAAGCTAAAGACTCAAACTCAAGTTCCTCTACGAACTTGAGACCCTGAGGAACAAGTCACCCAACTTGTTACTCTTCTCTTCTCTTTCTCTCTTCTCACTTCTCTGTTCTCTCTTCTCTTTCTCTGTTCTCTGTTCTCTTTCTCTGTTCTCTCTTCTCTTTCTCTTCTCTTTCTCTTCTCATTCTCTTTTCTCTTTCTCTTCTCTTTCTCTTTTCTCTTTCTCTTCTCTTTCTCTTCTCTTTCTCTTTTCTCTTCTCTTTCTCATACACAAATGTTCACTCGAACTTCCCCATTCTCCAATTACAACTCGAAAGAAAAACAAACTCTAGTATAAGAACATTAAGAACACTCTAATCAACTTATGTGAAATTGGACGCTTGACTCAATTAAAAGCTTGAAAACTTATGTGAGCAAGGACAAGTTTTTCCAACAGAAATTATGAACTATTTATAGAGCTATAAACGCTTTGGAAAACTTCATTGTGCAGCAAACCCATTACGCCACTACTCATGCCCACTAAGAAGATCATGTCCCTTAATTTAAGGAACCATGAACTCCTCAATTTTGCAGAACCACGACTTGATGAAGAACGTGGGAGAGTAGGCCGCAAGTTTTGGAAAACATGGTGATTTTATTTTTTCAGAAGATATTTTCGAAAATAAGAAAATAAAATAAAATCTTTTTGCACAAGATATTTTCGAAAATCAGAAAGAAATAAAATCCCTTTCAAAAGATAAACGTTTTAGATTGCAACCGTTTTCCTAAAAACTAGCATGCACAATTTTATCTTCTTAGACCAATTCCACACAGATTTTTCGAGTGCCATTTAATATCTTATACTTACATAAATCCTAAAATATAAAAATATATTTAGTCTTCATGTTCTCTGATGAAGCTTCTACTCCGAGGCTTCTGTTCCTTGGAAGGAACTTCTCTTCTCTGGTGATGCTTCTTCTCTGAAGCTTCTGTTCCCTGAGGGAACCTTCTCTTCTCCAGTCTTCATTTCTGAAGCGCCAGTTCCTGTGAGGGAACTCTTCTTTTTGGATAACTTTGTTTCTGGCTTTCCTGTTCCTCATGGTATCTTTGCTCGACACTTAATTCTCCTAGTTTTTGCACTGATCACACACTCAAACAATCAAGCCTTTATTAGTATGTAAGTAAGTGAGGTTGTGTCATCATCAAAATCATTAAGTCCAACATATGTCGTGGCCGAAGATCTTAAAAGTAGCGGTGATGGTTCTTATAATTTGGTTTCAGCGGTGGAGGTGGGGTCGTGTAGTTGGAGGAGAGAAATGGTGCTAATGGTTGTGCAGTGAGGAGGTTTAATTTAGTTTGGGGGTCGATGGGTGGTTGTTTATTGTAGTGATGGTGATGGAGTAGCTAGAGGAGAAAGAGAGAGAAAGAGGGTGGCTGGTTATTGATGGAAGAAGATGAAGTGGGTTTAGTTTAGAGGTGAGAGAAAATTACAAGAAATATTAAGAGCATCTGCATTCATGGAAATTAGGGTCCCTAATTGACAAAAAATTAAAATGGGGACCTTCCCACTAATATTACTCCTTTCCCATTTACTAAATATTTTTTGGGGAGGTTAATTTGATGGGAAGCCTCCCAAAAAATCAGGTGGGCTCAATTTACACAATTAAATACCAAATAGAAGGGAGAAGATATGGAAAATATAAGGGATAAAATATGGTGGATATGTGTAGATACTCAATTGTGTCTCCCCAAAATCAAATTCAGTGATGAATACCTTTCGCGTCGAACCATAATCAAATGAAGTGAAAATGTGAAAAGTCTTGTGTTGCGGTTAGTTTTTATTAAAAATCCTTCTTTCTATTTTCGAAAACCCACTCTATTTTATGAAAACATCCATTCCAGTTTACTTTGGTCCATGATAAGGGTCCAATAATGGTGTAGTTGTATGGGGCTTGAAAAGAACTTTCCAACGATATATTATAAGCCCAATTCTGATGAATAATGAGGAAGTTATGGCCAAAATACTAAACTGGGCCCAAACCGAATTTTACCTATGACCCAATGATCATGTGGAGGGTCCAAAGGTTTAATCCTATTCCTAAACTAATTAGGATTTATTGGAATCTTCTATAAAAAAATCTAAATTATCCTTTTTTGAAAAGATAAGATCAAAGAGTTTGAATTTAAATAAAACTTTCCTTTTTTAAAGTCCTAATTCTTATTGGATTTAAAGATGTTCAAAGACATTCAGATATTATTTTCGTGCCTCATATTTTTTATCCAAATTTTATATGGTTGGATAGATCTTGAAATTATCTTTCCAATGATATATTATAATATTAATTCTAAGTTATAACGAAAAAGATATGAAAAAAATACGAAACTCTATCCAAAACTGACACCCTTCCACTATTTCGGCCATATCTTTTTATCTACAAAATATTTTAATCTGATTCTAATTGCATTGAAAATTAAACTTCAAGGGCTTTCCAACGACATATTATAGGTCTTATTTGGACTTCTGGATCAAAAGATATGATAAAAACAAAATCCGCAAAAACTGTCTTTGTCGCCAAACGACAGGCTTGTCGCCTGGCGACAAGATGAATTTCTGGCGACAAGGTCGGTTTGTTAGTGACGGCGTGGAGTTTTATTCATTATCAAATTCTATGCTTTTTCGGACTATTTTTATTATAAATAGGGTCCTCGACCTCCGTTTTCAATCATCAACTCTCATCAAGGCTTACTTGATATTCTTTCTCTCTTTCTAAACCAACCTTTTGCAAACACAATACCGCATACACAAGATCTAGACACATCTAGCCAAGTTCGAAGTTGCCTTCGCCCTAGACGTGAAAGGTTTATACTTTTCTGAGGATTTGGTTTCAAATCCAGTCTAAACTTTTTAACTCTTTCTTTTAATTCTTTAATTTAATTCTTGATTTATTATTCATTGAAGTTTACTAACGCGTGTATTTTGTTATTAGAAAGAGGTACGAGGCATTAAAGTATGTAATCTTATTGCTCTATTCTTGTAGAAAGTATGTTTATATTGTTTTAATTTCTAGTATCACGTTAGGATGTTTTTATTGCTTTCTAGTATCATGTTTGGGGTGCCTTTTATTATTTCTAATATCATGTTAGCATGTTAGTACCATGTTAGGATTAAAGCTTTGATCTTTAATGCTTAGTGACATGCTAGGATTTGTTATTAATCTTGTTAGTATCATGCCTAGGATCTTGCTATTATATTTAAGCTTTATTATGCCTTATTATTATTATTATTATTATTATTATTATTATTATTATTATTATTATTATTATTTAGCTTGATATTATTTATTATTATTGCTTGATCACGCCTTTTATGCATGTTAAAGGGAATTTGTACTTGAAATCACGCTTAATAAGATAATTAATAATTTGGTTTAGGCTAATGTGATTTTAATTCAAGTGATCGCCAATAATAGATTTATTTGTGCATTAATATTCAACCAACATAGATAAACAGGTTTAGGGTTAACCTAATGTTTTCATGTTAGTCAAAAAGCGCACATGAATACGAGTAGAATAAAGTAGAGGCCTATTTTATAGGGCGGGTCCCTTCTTTTGTAGATTGGATTCTTACCCTCATCCCCGAACCCTATTTGGTTCAAGACCTTATGGAGTTGACGATCTCATGGATCGTTAAGGGGTGTAATCTTCACCTCGTGATTGGTTTACAAGTTCCTAAAACTTGTTGGCGACTCTTTTGCTCTGTTTTCTTTCCCTTTGGACGCCACCATACTTTAATGTATGATCACAGTGGGGTTCAAGCTTGGGGTTATGATGCTTGAAATGTATGTACGTGAAGTCTTAACTTAGTCTTTGCTTGAGTCTAGTCACATAGTCTAGCCACATGGTCATGAAACAAGTCTTAACATGTCACCTACACTCATTAGTCTTAGCACACACTTTGTATATGTCACCATGACCATGTCTTAGGTTCATACATGAGTCGTTTTTTCGTTATTTGAGTTGGGGGGTTCATTATATTTCTAATTTCCTCCATATTTCTCCAACTACATCATCTTCCCACTCTCCACATACTTTCTCCACACATATCATTCTTCCATGATCTTTTCCCATCTATTGCATGTTAAATAGAGCTTAAGTCAAAATAATAAGTATTAAACTTACCCCTAATTTCCCTTTTCACAGTACTTGGTCAAGGAGATAAGGGCGACTAATCAAGGACAACACTTTCGTTCAAGTATCACTTTTTGATAAGCCAATTGGAAGAAAAAGGAAAGCTAAGAAAATAATGGCAAGTGAAGAAGAACTCGATGAAGTTAGGGGAGAGGTGGCTAATTACCTGGCTGAGATATTGAAGGGTCTAACTCTTCAAATCAATGACCCTGTAAGACAACAACAAATGGAGCTCATTCAGGAAAGTTTGAGCAAGCTATCCAATGACTATAGATTCCAGGGAATTAGCTCACAAGGGGTCTCGGTGGACAAGGATCTTCTTCCGCAGAAGTTCAATGCCAATGACATCTCTAAGTTCAAGCCAACAGACAATCCTTATTTTCACTTAAGGGCCTTTGAAACTATAATGAACATTAAGAGGATTGATAGGAAGAATTTTCATTTTTTGTTCTCACTATCTTTAGAAATCGTTTGTCAACATTGGTTCTTTTCCCTTGGTAAAGAAAAGACCTCCAATTGGGAAGAAATAAAAAACGCTTTCATCGATAGACATAAATGTAACATTCAAGTTGAAACTAACCATAGACAGCTTGAGATGCTAAAACAAAAAGAAAACGAAGGTTTCACTTCCTTCTTCAACAATTGGAGGGAAACTTCTGCTAATATGATTAAAGTCCCTACTGAGAAGGAGTCTGTGAGGTTGTTTATCAAGAATTTACAAGAAAATTATTCAAAGCATTTGAAATATCAACATAACTTGAATACCTTCAAAGCCGTCTATGACATAGGTATAGACATCGAAGATGACCTTGCAGTAAAAAGCTACTAACAATGGTAACTACAGTGGCTGGAGAGGAAAGAAGAACGACAATCCTTCTTCTTTCGAAAACGCCCACTCTAGTAACAATGTTGGTACCTTTGATCATAACGATGTCTTAGCTATGGATAATCAAGGATCTAAGAAGAAACCCAAAAGAGAGCTCACACCCATTGGAATGACCTATGATGTTGCTTTCGATCATCTCTATGGTCTAGGATTAATCAAACCCATTAGCCCTACTAAAGATCCAACGCCAAAAAAGCGATCTTCGAGATGGAATCCCAATTCTTACTGCAAGTACCATCAAGGAATTGGTCATACCACGGATGAATGTTACAGATTTCAAAATCTCATTCAAGATCTCATAGAAGCAAACAAGGTCCCATTACCTTTGGCTAACCAGAAGACTGGGTGATCGATGATAAAGCAAACGACACAAGGCGAACTTCAACGACAGGATTTCATGACCCCTTTTTCTATTTCTTTTCTCATCCCTTTCCCCAACAAGTCTAGCATAGGCATCTTTTATTTTCCCTTAGATTTGTTTTGTATGCTTTTTCTATTCCCTTTAATAAAATGAGCATTTATTTTCTTGCATATGATCATTGCGTTGCATTATCAAAAAAAAAAAAATTCCGAACTAAGCACAAGGTATACCAATGATTTGAGGCACCCTTTGTATCCCATCATATCATCCTCACCCTTTCAAATATATATAATCCTTTTCTTTATAAACCACTTTGAGCCTCATCTAACGATAGACCTTTTTTTCTTCAACCCACATCTACCTAACCTTGGGATGGGATGGTGTGCGACTTATGCAAATTTTAAATATGAAAGCTTGAGTGATCTCAAAAGAATAAAAATAAGAAAACAAAAAATAATAAAAGTATAAAAAAGGGCAAGTGTTCCAATGTCTATGATATGAAAATGACTTTGATATGAACACGTCTCGGATTGCGTCTCTTATCGAGTGCTCGGTACCGTGCCTGAGAAACATGAATGACAAGTGAGTGATAGACCGCATGATCGGGATTGCCCACACTTATAAAAATAAATGCAAAAGCAAAATAAAAAGATAGAGCAAAAAAAAAAAAAAAAAAAAAAAAAAAAAAAAAAAAAGAGCTCAAAAGTGAGAAAACCTCAAGCATAAAAATATAAAGATTCAAAAAGCAAAGTTGCACACCTTGGGGGCTTATCTAGGGTCTTGAGCCTTTAGCCCTTTATCCCCTTCTTTCTTTAACCTTTAGCCTAACCACGTTACAACCCTTAAAAAACCTTTTTGAGGTATACACACACTTGTGCTAGGTTTGGCTAGAGTTACGTTTGGCCTGATTCCTAACGGATACGTAAGCAACCTCACAATGAGGTGCGGCCATAATAAAAATGCATTCATTTTCACATTCACACACTTACACCATGATCATATCAAGGGATCTCCGATGCTCATCCCTATTTACTTAGAGCTAGACTTGGGGGCTTGATCCCTACATTGTTAGCCTACCTAGCCTAAGAGTCACCATTATTTGACTCTTATCAAATAATACTTTTCCATACACTTAGCCTTTGCAGCCTAACTTTAGTGTCACTTTAACACACATCACAGATACATGACCAAATAGTCCTTCCCATTAAGAACCCTTTGTCATGAAGTCTTAACTCTTAACATAACGTTGAAGCATGCCTTATCAAAATCACACATCACTCATCACTCATAATCATCAGTGTATCAGGAAGTATGAAGTTCTTAGCCTTCGTGCCTAAGTCACCTAAATACTTTCATAATCGAGTAAATTAAGATAGTTTAGGATAAATTACTCCTTGCACCTTGAGAGATAGCATCAAATGCATATACTTGATTAAGTTTATTCAACATGCACCATCACTCACTTTGATTCTTTTTCGCGTCTTTCTTTTTCGGGAGAAAGTCAGTACCCTCCACAAAAACGACGGAAATTTTTTTCTTTTTTGCACATCACACACGAGTCATGTACATTGAGTCATGTCGAGTCATATCACATCGAGTTGAGTCTAATACATGTGTCAAACGCTTTGAGTCGAGTCATGTCAAGTCAGTGAGTCAAGCAACACTAAGTCTTAGGTCAACCCTAAAAATAATTTCAAAAAGATGAGCAAAGTCCTATAGTCCTTAATATAAAGGCAGGTACATTCCAGCAAGTAAGAACTCCAGTGCTAGACAACAAGACTGTAATCTGGCGACAAAATCTGTCGCATGGCGACAGAGCAGTATCGCGGCGACAATATGATTTGGCATGCGCCGGTACAGCGACGAGGTACTTGGCTCCCATATTTTATTATGCGGACCTTATACAAAAATTTCGGGTTCCTTGGTACGCTAGTTAGCCCCTATAAGCAATTTGACATGATTAAGTAATCGGCTCGATTACAATCGCAATAAGTGATCGACCTGACAAAATTAAAGATCGTCTCACTTAGCTTAAACGCCTAATTATTGGCTCATCACAAGCACCAAAGCATCGGTTCAAAAGAAAGCGCATCACTTATACGAAAAATGTTCCAAGATTGGATTGTCATCCCCAACTGACAATATTTCCAAATGTGGATTGTCGCGTATCTTCTTCCACGAAAATTTTTCCAAGATTGGATTTTCACATCTGGCAAAGTTTCCAAGTATGGATTGTCGTGCTCCTTCCCTGTTTGGCAAATTTTTCCAAGTTCGGATTGTCATTCATTCATCAAAACCTTGGCAATTTTCTGAGATTGGATTGTCATATACCTAGTTCCCTATGGCAAGATTTCCCAAAAGATTGTCGTAGGCCTCTCTTCATCAAAAATTCCGGCAAAGGTTCCTCAACGTGGATTGTCATTCATTCCTGTTTGGCAAATTTTCCCGAAGTGGATTGTCGATCGTCTCTTCTTTGCAAATGTTCCAAGACGCGGATTGTCAATAGTGGCAATATTTTCCTAAGAGGATTGTCGCATAGTATTGGCAAGTTTCCAAGGTGGATTGTTTTCAAGAGTTATGTTCCAAGACGTGGATTGTCGATCGTAGCAGGGTTCTTATGACAGATTGTTACGAAATATTGGCAACTTTTCCCATAAATTGGATTTTGGAAAATTTTCGAGATACGGATTGTCGCTTCATCGTGGCAACATTTCCAAGGATGGATTGTTACGAAGCATTGACAACTTTCCCTAAAACGGATTGTCATACATTATTCAAAAGTTGTGTTGACAACTATTCCCGAAGAAAAAAGGATTGTCACCACCCCAAAGTATCGCGACGGTAGAATTCAAGCATATAAAGCTCCATTGTTCAGAGACGAGTGAACATCCACAAGAGCAATATTAAAAATCAATACGTAAAGTGATCTTCGACGATGTCCCAACGTAGAGAGGAAATTGTCTATAATGGTGAGATACTGCCGTGGCGAGATAATTTCACATATTCAGAAGATGACGAAATATGGTCACCTTCGACGATCTCTCGAGATAAAGAAGAGATTGTCTACAGCGGCGACGTATTGCCGTGGCGAAATACTGCCACAACCTTGAGAATGACGACGTACGGTCATTTTCGACGATGTTCCCGAGATACTGTGGAGGATTGTCACCAAAAATATTGAAGATAGCGACGTAATGTTACCTTCAATGATGGTGTTCACGAGATACTGTGGAGGTTGTCACAAACAACAAAATGCAACAACAAATCGGTTACTCCAGAGACGTGTGCTCGACGGTGCAAGATACGCGTTTCTTAACTCTTTTATCTGTTTAACTAACGCTAGTTTCTTAACTCCATACTTAAGTGTATGATCACAGTGGGGTTCAAGTTTGGGGTTATGATGCTTAAAATATTCCCTACAATATGGAAAATTAGGAGAGAGAAAGTAAATGGGGAGGCTAATGAATGTAAATAACTAAATATGGAGTTGTAAAATGGAAGGGTATGTGATAAAGTTAATAGAAAAAGATGTGGACTAATGAGGTGAGGAGAGAGAAATTATGGGGAGCCCCATGAATGTTAATGCTCTAATACTACTCCCTCCGTTTTAAAATACTTGCTCAATTTCTATTTTTTGCACTATTCATTTGTCCTACTTAGACTAATGTTTTTGATTTATACATAAGAAAAAATATAGTCTTGTAGGTACTTGTTGGAATCATCTCAATGAATATATTATTAATTTTCAATTGTTAGAATTTATATTTATTGATAATTAAAGATATAAGTGATCAAAGATTAGCATCGGCATGCGTGTCCAAGAGAAATGGAGCAAGTATTTAAAAACGGAGGGAGTAGTTTCTAATGACAAATCCTAATCTTTTTTTTTTTTTTTTAAACTTGATAAATCCTAATCTGTTTATGCAAAATATGAAAAAATGACAAATATCTCCTTACTATTTATGGTTAGAAAGTCAAACATTTCCCTTGATTAAAAAGTTTATCGAGGTTATACACTTAGGGTCTGTTCTCTTCAGCTTAAGTTCAGTTAAGTTCAGTTCGATTAAGTTTAGTTCAGTTCAGCTCAGTTCGGTTCCTAATATCCTCCTCTAATAAAATATGCAGTTCAATTCAGTTCAGTTCAGCTCCAATCAGTTCACTTCAATTCAGCTCAATTCAGTAAATCCGAACAGACCCTTAAATTTCTACATAAGAATCAAATAAGGAAATATCATGCATAAAATACAAGTTTGTCTTCGAGATCAAACAATTTTGTTTATCTCGTGACATTTTTGTAAACAACTAGGTTAGGTTCCGTGCCATGCACGGTAATGTATATCACTATTTTATATTTTTTTTTAATAAAAATAGCACGAACAAAATACAACTATATCATACTTTGTATGTATTTTCTTAAGTATATTTAAACTACATCTTAATTAAAAAATTCAATGATAAAATGAGTATTATTCTTATTTTAAACCAGAATGAGAGATTAAAAGATGATGTGTTTCTGACCATGGTTAACTGATGTAATTTTTTGTTATAAAAATTAATGATATGGAGATTTATATATCAAGTATATATTATAGAGATATGAGCAAATTATTTAAGCTTTTGGCTCGTTATATACTTGGTAATTGTTTTATTATTTGTGAATCTCTCATGATCTATAATGTCTAAGTAGTTCACATGAGATATGATATTATATAAGAATGAAATCACATGAGATATAGATGATAGGAATGAATTCAAATCTAAACAGATCACAAGAGATATGATATGATATATGATTTAAAACATATATATGAGAGATCATGAGAGATTCACAATTAATAAACAACAATTTACAAGTATATAAAGAGTCAAAAGCTTAAACAATTTGCTCACATCTTTATTATACTTTATATATATATACATCCTCCAAATTGTTAATTTTTTATAACAAGAAACTATTAGTTAACAATGGCGGGAAAAACATCATTTATGTCTCTCATTCTAGTATTTCTAGTTATATTGTCTTGTGGTAAGTGTCAAATTTATTCGTAATCCTAAATTAAATATCATTTTTTAAACTTGAAACTTTTTATTTAGACCATGTTGTTTTAGTGTAACCCATTGTTATTGAAAAATTAGTTTTCACGGAAATTATGTTTTCAAGAGTAACCTTAATTGCAAATTAGTTTTCCTTAATGTTTGATTGATGGAGAAAAATGTGGCTACCTTTATATTGAAAAAAAAAAACATTTTCCATCAATAAGGATTCAACTTTTCAACACTGGGTAAAATTGTTTTCCACCCCTTTGGCCTTTCACAAACCAAACTAAAAAAAATGGGAAATTTTGAAGATATATTATTATTATTATTATTTTTTATGAAAACGTATTACATCAAACCAAATGGAGCTCTAATAAAAAATTCAAATATTTTTTTGTTTTTTTTTTATCTTAATCCAATAATAACATCCATATTTTTTTTTTAATTTTAGTGTTATACTAATTTACATGCATGAGCATAACACAAATACACACCTTTACATATGTAGTGGAATTTTTATCATTTATACCATGTCAATTGATTAAATAAAGTATTGCAATAATAATAAGAAACAAAAAAACAAGTATAGTACATTTTTTCTCTATATATTAATTCATTATTTATTTTTATTTATAATTGCAGGAATTAATGCTAGAAGCTCAAGGTCTCCTCAAAATATTGGAATCGAAAGAGGGCCGACTTGCTTTAATAAAGATGGGTGTACAGATCAAGATTGTCAGGCATACTATGGGCCAAACGCTAAAAATTCACAATGTAGTTTTCCTAATGTATGTTGTTGTCAAGCATAGACTTCCTTTGTAATCAACATATTTGAATAATAAAGAATAATACACCTCTTAAAACATTTTTACTTGCATATAAAGAATAATGTTTAGAAGTGTAGATTTGTCTTTTCACAAGATATCATATTCTATTGTACTCTCTTAAGCTTCCAAATTGACAATAAAAAATTTGGAGGGAGTATTGAACAATGATGCATATTATAATAATGATTAACCTGACCTTCTATTTTTCTTTTGAAAAAATCACATGTTCAGTGCTTTGTAACGAAAAAATTATAAGTTTATCGCCTTAATAAACACATAATATAATAAAATGGCAAAAGTATAAATAAAAAAATACTAATAATGCATGGGTCCCAAAACTATTGAAAATAATTACGTAAATGATGTGGTCGATGATTACACTTTTTTTTGTTGATAGATATCATATTGCCACTTGATAAATAAATTAGTGATAAATGAGGGCATCCTCATATGTAGCATCAACTAGTATGTCCATATTTTTTTGTTATTAAAGACTTGTTTTATTGTACATTTGAATTTCTCTTATATTTAATATAAATCAAAATATACGCAAATATAAATAGCATTGAAGTAGATTATAATATATATATATACATATATATATATGTATATATATACATATATATATATATCATATATATACATACATATATATATATATAAAGGACTAACATAGAATGTAATGGAAAACATTAACTGAGTACATATGGAATGGTTAAAATTCTTAATGAAATAAGATGATTATGAGTATTCATAAATTGTTTCGTTGGTGAAAATTTTGACTGTAATTAGTAAGTTTGTAAATTCTAGCAAAGACACATTATACAAGACAAAACTAAAATCATTAAACATTAATCAAACACAAGTAATTCCAAATTTGATTTTACCTGGGATTTTAGCGCCCGCGATGCGCATTATGGCTAGTCTTTAAAAAGTGTTTTTACAATTGGCCATAATGTATTTGCACGGAATTCTATTATAACTATTTACATATAGGCGATAAATGTATTAGATGTTGTATAACCGTGCAATATTCTTTGAAAACTGATACATCACTACCTAGGAGTCCTTATTTGGGAAATGTATTAAGAAGAAAAAAAAATGTTTCTTAAACTTATAAATGAGGGCAAATATGTAAACAAATATTTTTATATATAAGTAAGAACAAAAGAGATGCTCAAACTTATGATAATTAGGGGCAAATATGTAAACAAACATTTTGAGGGGTATAGACGTACGCAGAGAGCTCTCTCATACATTTTAAAAGGTAGAGATTATTTATATCTCTTTAGTAAATATAAAGAAATGTTATGAAATCGAATGCATATGTATATAAAATTATTTAATATAGAAAAAATGGAAAAAAGAAAAAATAATCCCACACTTATGGTGGTGTGGGTGGTGGCTGTTGAAGGTGGTGGTTATGGTGTGTGTGGTTGTGTTGCTTTTGTAAAAAAAAAATTTTAAAAGAAAGAAAATTAACTTGTTGAACAAGTTATAGGTATTGGGACTATTTTGGGAAGATTGGGCTTAAAGGTGGAATTATTACCAGATTAATCAAAAGTAGGATTATTTTGAGTAGAAGTGACAAAGGTGATATTATTATTTTTCATTTTTCCTATAATTTATACACAAAGCTTATAGAATTGTTAAAATTGTACAAATTTGATATAACTATTAGCTACTGCGAGCCTACTGCTAATCCTACAATATATTGTTCCATAGTTGAATATTGAATTTTCACTTAAAAAAGACACAAAACCATCAATTAAAAAAAAAATCAAATCAACAATATCAAGAGAATAGTAAAATAGAAAATAGAGAGAAAAAAATCGAAATTGAATATCAAGGATAAAATATAGAATGTGAAATTTTGAAAAAGAAAAAAAAAAAAGAAAGAAAATTATACTCAAGAATTAAAAAAAAAAAAAAAAAAAAAACACAAAATCAAAAAATTAATCGAAGTAAAATACTAAGCTTACCAAATTTTATGCAAAAGCTTAGGATAAATTCTAATGAACAATCAATATATTATTGAAAAAGTTGTTAACAAAATTTTTAAACAAAATCGACTATATTCTATAACCTATATAAAAGCCCCAAGCACCAGGATTGTTCCCCATTTTACTGTTCCTTATGAGCAGGGAAATTATGCCCTTGCCCTTAGCCCCTTTCCCTGATTGCCCAAATTGTCAGGGCTATTTGGTCTTTTGGCTTGTTCCTGCTTTTCTTCCATCGTCATTTCCCTCTTTGCCCCATTTCCTCTCTCTTTCCTGCTTTTCTCATTTTCCCCAAATCTTCTTCCCCAAATCGCCAAAAATGATATCAATAACTCTGCGAAACCCTATTCCAAACGATCACTTCCTTCTTCTTCTCAGCAAATCCATTTCTACTCCAATGATTACCGAGCTAATAACTTTATTATTGTCATTATTAATATAGTTATTATAATTAAAGCATAAGAAACTACAACTCAAATCTTTCCATCAATTTAGTAATAATAATCAATCTATGTAATTATTATGAATTAAATATCACTAATAATTGGGGGACCGCGCACTACTACATTATTAATAATCAAAACACATGATATCATCTGATATATAATTATAACAAGTTAAAATTGCGAAATTTGGAGATCACGCACTAAGGCCAGGGCTTGTTCACATTTACTGAACTGAGTTGAATTGAACTGAAATGAACTGAACTGAGCTAATTGGAACTAAACTGAACTGATTGGAGCTGAACTGAACTGAACTGAATTGAGCTGAAATGAATATTTTATAAGAGAAGGAAATTAGGAGCTGAACTGAATTGACACTACAAGAAAAAGGCAATTTTGCGACTGATATTTGCAACTATCCTAATATTCAGTCGCAAAAATTTTTTTTGCAACTGAAAACGACTGATAGTTGCAAATTTTGCGACTAATTTTGTAGTAGTTGTTATGCGGTCGCTAATTTGCGACTATTATTTGCAACTACCCTAATATTCACTCGCAAAAAATATTTTTGCGACTGAAAAAGGTTGGTAGTTGAAAATTTTGCAACTAATTTCGCAGTAGTCGCAATATCGTCGCTAATTTACGACTAATATTTGTGACTACCCTAATATTCAGTTGCAAAAAAAAAAATTAAAAAAATAAAAATAAAAGAATTGCGAATGAAAGAGACCGAAATATTCATTCGTTCGGTATTAGTTTGATGTTCATCCTTTTTCAAAAAATATATACGGAGTAGTTGTTACTTCAACTCATTCTACATTCCAATTGATGCGTTTTGTGTTTCAAATAATGAAATAAATACGACTTAGTTATGGTTTCGTATCTCGCAATAAAAGTGTTAACAATTTACTTTGATACGAAGTATAATTTAATTGTTCACCTATGTTAGGGTAAGATTAGTTTCACCGACAAGATGAAATTGCCCTCTTAATTCAAATTGAAGTTTATTCATATTGACACCTAAAACGCACTGCTTAGTGCTTACAGTGTAGACAAAGAATTGAAATACGCACTACTTAACTTGCTGCCGTTCAAACCTTAATAAACCCAGCAAAAATTACCTATTCATACCCCAACAAATTCGACCCCAGAACCCAAAAAAATTCAATAAAAAACTGAAATCCCCAGCAAATTCGAGCCAAACCCCCAATTTCGAGCAAATTCGAGGCAGAATCCCCTGGAATTTTGAACCCCTTAGCTTGTTCTTGTTCAAACCCCAAAATCCCAGCAAATTTCGACCCCGAAATCCAACAAATTAAAACCCAACAAATTCGATCAACAACTGATAACCTCCGATTTCTCTCTCTTTCTCTCTGATCTGGTTACTCTCTCCATCACTCTTCCTCCGCCACCGTTGTGGTCGCCCACGTCACCAAATTCCTTAAACACCGGCGCCGATTCCTCTATATGTAAGGTCCTTTATATTTTAATTAATTTCATTTATTCTAGTTCTCATTAGAACTAATTCCTTGATAACCGATTCTGGCCCTTTATATCGCTTGTTTAATTGCTATTTTGGATCAATTTGTTGATTTTTTATTTTGGGCTTATTGATTAATTTTGCCCATATATTGAATTGCTTTGGAGATTCAATGTCAAAATTTGCGTTTTTTTTAATTATTCGTATATTTTTACATGATTTTGCTAGATTTTTTGTTATATATATTGGTGAGGTTTGATGATTTATAGTAATTTTATAGAAATCCAATTACAGAGACAGAAAATTGAAATTGTTGGTGAAATTTGGGGTTTTGTGTGTATTTATAATCACCCTTGCATTATTAGTGTTGCTAAGAGGTTTGTATTTGTAACTACAATTTCATTATTACTATTCTCATGTCACTAAGAAACAACCCAAGGTAGATGTAATCTACATTATACTTGGCTGGATAACACCCTAAGAGACAACTGAAGATGTAATTTGTCAAACTGTTTTGTGCTCTTTGGTTCTTTTTATGGTGTTATCACCCTTTAATGAGTGTAGCTTCATGATTTTCTGTTTTATCATTGAAGTGTTGCCACATTCTAGTTTTGAAGATTGTTTATGAAGCTGTAGAAAAGAAAGTTGAATGAGAATGTTAAACAGTGCGAACTATGCCATTTGCTGATGTGGAATGAATGCTCATGCCATAATTTTCTCATTTAAGATATCAGGATTTGCTCTTAGGTTTATGAAGATTTATGGTTATGCTTTGGAATTTGGAGTGTTTAGAGACTAACTGATAGGTTAATGTCAAGTTTAAGCACAAACAAATTACTGCTTAATGTCTAAAAGTATCAAGGGGAGTGTTAGGACAAGTAGTAATCAAGATTCATTGCACTCCTGTAACACAAGCTCATCATTTTCTTCTATCTTCTTCTTTTTAGTTTATGATATGGTCCTTGATTTTGGAACGTGAGCTTCAATATGCTTGTTTCACTCTTTAAATAAATTAATTACATTAGTCCATGTATAGTAGTTGCTTGATAAGCAAGAACATGAAACTTGATTATAGTATAGTATATAGTACTTCAAAATTCTTGGACGTACGGGGTTGGGATTTATTGTTATTGCTTAAATTAGAGGTCCCTTGATATATTTGACTAAGAAAGATACATAGTACATATTATGCTTCTACATTTATTGTTTTATGTTAAAAAAAAGTGCAGATGGGCTAGTTCATAACCTAGACATATTGAATGCTCTGCTACTTACTTTATGGGATCAGAGTTTTGAAAAGTTTCAGCCATATTTTTTCTTTCTTGTTTTATTGCTTCTTTAGCTTCAAAACATAACGTATGTGAACTGCTATTCCATCTTTTCTTTGATATTGCAATCTCCATTAAATCTTTGCTCTTTGATAGGTTAATAATGTTCACTACGTACTGGATCCCTATCAGCTTAACAAGCAAAGAAGCACCTTAGGAACGTCGACAACCAACCTTACTTGTTAAATTACCTTAGTCTCCTATTTTTGTTTGTCTGAATAATCTGGTTAATTTAGTTATAATAAGAAGGATTGGATCTTTTGTATCTTAGATCACTATTGGTCCTTGCATTGCTAAGAATCTGCCAAAGCTTTCAAGGGGATCTTGATAAGTTTAAGCATCTCTATTATAGTTCATTTGCATATTCTGTTTTTATACTAGTCTTGTGGATTTTTAAACAGGTCTTCTTGTGTATATTCTGTTATCTAATCTTGACTTGTGGATTTTTAATCAAGCTACTTATCTGGTTTTTATTCTAGCGGACGTGCTGCTCATGCCTTAATCGCTGCTGTTAGCGTTGAAGTCACTGATGTCGATGTTGATGCTGCTATTGCTGCCGTTAAATGTTCTTATTAATGCTAATCCCAACTTTGTACAATTAAAATACTTTCTTTTGTGATAAAATTGTAATATTACAATAATTATTATTGAAAGATATTCAAGTTTATATATATGTGTGTATTTTGTATCAATTTTGAGGTTGAAAAAATCCATGTTTTTGTTGTTATTTTAGGCAATTGTTCAGGTAAAAAACTTTTAATGATGAAAGGCACCGTTGTGAATTGCTGCCTTTGTGATTTCAACTAATTGGTTAGTAGCAAAAAATTGGTCTCAATGTTACCTGTGAATTACAAAAAAAAAAACAAAAAAAAAACAAGGTCTCTGTAGTCGCTAATCCGTCTCAAAATAATGGTCTATGTAGTCTTAAAAAAAATCAGTCAAATCCGTTGCTAATCCGTCGCTAATATTTTGTGATGGACAATGAATCAGTTGCTAAAATTTGGAAGCTAGTCATTAAATGATAGTTGCAAATTAGTCGCTAATATTTTGCGACGGACAATGATTCAGTTGCTAAAATATGAAAATTTGTTGCTGATTAATAGTTGCAAGGGTGTTGCTAATCCGTTGCTAAAATTGCGACTTGCTCAAAAGTAGTTGCAAAAATGGATTTGCGACGAGGCCTTTAGCGACTAACCAAAGTAGTCGCAAATTTGTCGCAAATCCATTTTTGCGACGAATTTGCGACTACTTTGACCGTCGCAAATTCCCTTTTTTCTTGTAGTGTGAACTGAACTGAACTGATTAAAGCTAAACTGAACTGAAATTAAGCTGAAGTGAACAAGCCCTAATTGTAGAAGAGACACAACCGCCACAAAGGAGATAAATGAGAGAAATTAGGAATGTGAAAATGAAGAAAGAAAAACAAGGAGGGTATTCAAGGAAGGATAAAGAGATGAAAAACACTTTAATTAAAAATAGACTATTTTTTAAGATTATAATCAAAGAAAGGAAAGAAAGAGGGTCGATCGAGAGAGAGAAAGGGGGAAAGGAAGAGTCGGAATGGCCATGAAAGAAAGAAGCGAGAGAGAGAGGTCGTAAGAAAGATGAAGATAGAGTGAAGCCGAAAAAGAGAGGGACCGAGGGGAAAAGAGAGAGAGAGAGAGAGAGGTCAACGGAAAAAGGAACAAGTAGTGTAACCTATATTTTTCAAAGCTTTTTAGAGGATGGAACATGGATAGGAAAGAATATATAGGAAAGCAAAATAAAGAAGAAAATTTGAGCTAAGTGAGAGGGGAGCAAGTCCGACCTATAATTTTTAAAATCCATTTTAAAATTAGAAGAAGTCGAGGACAAAGCCATGTTAAGGGGGAGATAAAGGGAAAGAGAAAGACTGGGAGATGTTTTAGGGTAATAAGAAAGGAAAAGATGAGAAAAACTTCAAAATAGCATTCTTAGTGTTTAATTAAAGAAAAGACTTAGAAACTATGGAAGAGAGAAATGAAGAGGAATTAAGAATGTGAAGTGAAGAAATAAAAATTGCGAGGGGCTTTTGGAAAAGAGAAAGGATAGATGAAAAACTCTATAAATCGAGGACCATCTTCAGTATGTAATCAAGAATTAGGTAAATAGCCCGGTACATTTTGAAAAGATTCTAAATATTGTAATACCATATAAGTGTGAAAATGTAAAGTAAGATGGAAAAGGATAAGGAGGAGAACTATGAAGAGGAGGGGGCGTGGATTAACTATGTAAATTTTATTGTGTCATTAGATAATGAAGGAGAGAGGGAACAAATGAGGGAAAGTGATAATAGTTATTTACAAGATCCTTTGCCTCTATACCTTTTTACAAATATTTGCAATTTATTTCATTTTCCTTTTCCGAAAAGTTAAGTTATAAAGTATCCAAAAAAACCTACAAGATGTCTTACTCTTATTGTTAATTAAAACTTAAATAATCATAGTTAGAAATGTTTCTTTTTTAAGGGATTTTTTCTTTAACCTTTTTTTAATAAACCATTGCTCTATAACAAAATCCCAAAAAATAATAAACAATTTTTTTACCCTTATTATTAATTATTAAATCATTTTAACTATTAAAATGCTAATAGCCTTTTATAACTCTTTCAAAACAATTTAACAACAATAATAGCAACAACTTTATTATTTCCATGATTAATATAGGTAATATAATTAAAGTATAAAAAACTACAACTTAATCCTTTCAATCACTTTAGTAATACATAACACAATACACATTAATCAACACACCAATATATTACATTAATCTCTTAGCAAAACAATCTATTCCATCATATTTCATCATTGATCAACGCTAACAACTATACCTAATTACATTACCAATAAAACATTAGAAATAATCTACGCATATAGCATTACCTAATTACACAATAATCACCAAGCATAGATCATCAAATTGAGGGACCGCAACATTCTCAGCTATACTCACATCATGTGCCTTCCGAGTGCCATCCAATGTAATAGTAAATACAGCCATCTTGCTGCCCACTTTGGCCTCTTCTTGGATCATTATTTACTATAACTAAAGTGATCACTAGCCAAATTAAATTTAAGGCTAGCCACATATAATAATACGCTTACCAATTAAAGCAAAAGAAAATCGTCAAACAAAACGCAACCAATTACATTAACACATAAACTACAACTAATTATACACTAATCACCGAGACAAAATCACATTGGGGGACCGCGCGCGTAGCGTGCGGGCCAACAACTTGTAGATACAAAGTCGATATATTATTTTTGTATCAAGCTGTGTTTAGATTAGGTCAAACTATTATCTTGTTGAGTTCATAAGTAAAATTGATGTCGAGTTTAATTTGAAGGAGTTATGTCTTCGTCATGTGCAATTACTAGATATATAATTGGATCAAATTATGGAGATAATTAAGTCCGGACATTTGGGTCGCCGTTTTGCCATAGCTAGAGGTACTTACGATCTTTGGGCTAGTAAAATAGGCCAAAGCCTAATTGGACGGATCCTATAAGGTCACACAAAGGGGCTAGATCAAGCATTAGAGGACGAGGCCCATCATGGGCCTCATCACTCTAGGTGGCCGGCTATATGGGGATTAGAAGAGGTTTTGGGCTTTGTGCCCTAGTCTAACTATAATGAGATTATAAATAGACTAGGTGCCTAGGTTTGCAAGTAAGAAGTTTACTGATCATCTAGATCAAACCCGAATTAGAAAACACGAATCCGAACCCCTCTCAAAGTCCTCTCTCTCACGGCTCTCCTCCCGGTGCACAGTGGTGTCTCGTGGTGGTGGTGGTTCGTGCGGTGGTCGGTTGTCCGAAAAGGTGGTGATCGCGGTTTTCCTCAATCACTCGACCAATCTAGTATTGGTGGACAGCTCGTTCGAATCTCGTGGACTAAGTAGAGGAGCAACACTTGGGGCTCTATTCTTTCCCTGATTTTCCTGTCGAATAGCTTCGTGGAATTCACGCTTCAAAGGTATGATTATGTGTCTTGTGTGTTATGCATGCGATCCTTGGTTTAGGTGCTTTATGAATATGATTCATGTTATTTCCGCTGCGTAGTACCTATAAACTCCTACAGAATTTAGGTCATGAAAATTCCGAGTTTGATGGACTAATTCATGAAGAACAAATTATTGGTTAGAGTATATTATAATTGCATGATTTTTTAATCTATATAACTAGTTTTTTGGCCCGATCACTGCCCCGGGTCGTTGTTTGTATATATAATATTATATTAAAAAAAGTAAAGTACATTGGTGGTTTTATAAAAACAATATCGATCATTTGTTAATTTTTGTAAATATAATTAAACATTAGAATTCATTATTTAATATGAAGTAACCTAAATGTTATATCGTATCAGTTTGTTTTAATTGTTAAAGGGATATATTTTTTTTTCCAGTTATATATCATAAAAAATGTTTCTTCAAGTAACATATTTCGTGGTTAAGGTAAATGTTATATCGTATGAATTTGTTTTACTTGTAGATTTTTTGTAAACTTCTCCCCCGTGGGGTTGGGGGGTCGCGGTGGTCTTATTGGCGCATACCACGGTGGGGTCTTCGACTGGGGTGAAGTCGTAACAAGGTAGCCGGGAAAGGAACGTTTCCCCCCAAAACCCCCTCGGGGGGATCTCCTTCTTCATTCTCTTATTGGCCTTACGGCGGGCCAAAGAGCAAAAGGGATTTCTTTTTCCAGCTATATATCATAAAAATTCCTTCTAGTAACATACTTCGTAGTAAGGGAAAAAACCTTAAATTAAATTTTGGTTATATATTTTAATAGTTGAATATAAGTATATAACCTATATGAATCAAGGTTGAGTAAATGAAATAAATGAAATTAATTTTATAATCATATTGTTGTTAAAATATACACATATAAGTTGGCAATTAAAATTTTTAAATTTATGAACATGAGTAACTCTTTTTAATACAACTTTGTTATCATAAGATTTAATTTGTTGTTGGAGTGATGGCTAAATTTTAACTTTAATGAATATGAGGTCATGTGTTCAAATACCATTGCTAACAAATTATTAATTCCTTCGTTTTCTTTTAGATGCAACACCCCCTTTAGCGCGGTAATTAAGAAAGGTGGGGTTTACATGATATAATAACTTTAAAATAGGATGAGTGGTTGTTAGGAGTGTAATTTAGTGGGCCATGTACTTTAAAATAAGGGATATAATATATTTCCTTAAAGTAACTTTCCTTTTATAATTTGTTGCAAGTATTGTGACATTTCCTTAATAGGGAAGTGTTGCAAGTAAAAGAAAACAGAAGAAGTATTTTTTATTGACGATTGGTAATTATATGTGACATGGCAACACGTGGCGAGATTGACAACACGTGGCAAGATAACAATGCTTATCTTTGAGTTTTAATATATATTATTGATTATTGATTATTAATTGATTATTGATATTGATTTTATATACTTTCACAATTGTTATAAATGTGTATAAACTTTCTCCAACATTATCACAAACAAGACTTATAATATTCACATTTTTCCCAACATATTTTAGGAAAAATAATAAGTTTAGAAAAATTTGATTGATGCAAATAATAATTTCAAATATGATAAAAGTAATAAATATAATTTTGATAAGTTCAGATATATAAGGGGATTAATAAGTGAATACACTGTTATGATTTACCACTAAACTATGTTTTAATAAGTGCGCATAACGGCATAAGTTACGACAAATTCAATTAAAAGTTTTAATTATTTAAGGGAAAAATTGTCACTAATATTACGACCTTTAATCATCTTTTGAAATTAAAACGATCTTTAGGTTATCCTAGGATAACAGGACCCTATCTGCTCAAGATAGTGCACATAACATGACATGTAGGGTCTATTCCCATTGACTGAACTCAGCTAAATTGAAGTGGAACTGAACTTATTAGAGCTGAATCGAACTGAACTGAACTGAAATGAATATTTTATAAAAAAAGGAAATTAGGAGCTGAACTGAACTGAACTTATAAGAGCTGAACTGAACTAAACTGAAAATAAACGTAGGAGAACAGGCCCGTAGTAATCTATTATATAAGATAAACATAACATGTCACATTGTGATTGGTAACCCCCCTCAACCTTTCATTAATGATTTCTCTTTTTCATGGTTTTAATTCTCTCTTTCATGGTTTACATTGTATTTTTTATTAAAATAAGGCCTTGTTCACTTCGCCTAAGAAAATATACATCCTCCGTTCCTCTAATATTGCTGATCGGGCTAGGATAGGTCGTCAAACTATTAACCCTAATCAAATTAACTATTTATAAAACGTAGACTTCACACTAAAGTAGTTAGTGGCAAGCAAGGGTCGATCCACTGAGGAAGCTTTCTCATTTAATATCAAAATCACCATGCAAGAGTAAGAAAGGGGTATATTTTGTTGGAAATTGGAATATAGACACTAGAACTATAAATAAACAAGTAAAGAGGGTGATTAAATCAAGATAAAACAACGCTAGGGATTAGGGGGGTTTCAAACATGATTAAAATGAAGGAAAACATTGATAAGCATCATGATTAACATGCCAAAGAATATAAAATTCTACCTAAACAATTCATTTTCATGCAATAGTTTAGGCAAACCAATGAAAGTGGTCTAAGCTAATTAGGATCATTTTCATGCATCCCATTAGGCACAAGCTAACCAAAGAATAAAGAGGCACAATACATAGAACTCCATTTTAACAACTCAGTCTCATGCAATCATTAAAATAGAGGTGATCTAAATCTAGTACAAATCATTTTCATGCATTTAAACTAGAAGGCAATCAAATAAAGTGCTACAATAATCTCAAGTCAATAAAAATCATATCTTTCATTGATTTAAGGCATGTAATCAATCCACTAAGCATCATTCATCCATCATTCAATACATATTTTACACCCCCTTCCCCTAGCTAAGAAACTAGCCTAGAAAAGGGGGATTAGACATGATAACAAAACTAAATGAAAACAAAATAAACATGAAAGCATACATGATCAAAAACAATGAAAATACCAAAATATATTAATCCACAAAATAGATAGAAATAAACAACTAGAGTGCAAATAAACAAAGCTAAGAGAAAGGATTAGAGATTACTAAGTAGGCAATAGTAGAAAGATTAAAACTTGCAAAGTTGCTTGAAGGATTGAAATGAAACTTGAGCCAAAGTTGCATACATGGAAATAACTTGAGTAATACTACACTTTCTCTCTCTAAGATTAGGGTTTAATTGTTTCTAAGTAATGATAGATGATCCACTAATCCACCCTACGACCTGTATATATAGGTCCACTAAAAAGATACAAGAATTCGAAATAAAAAACTGAAACCCAGCGGTGCGCGCCCGCGCATATACACTGCGCGCTCGCGTAGATGTTGTGCGTGCGCCCTCTCAGATCTTGTGCGCCCGCAGATCTGTGGGTACGGAAGAATTAGACCCATGGATGCGCGCCTTCTCCCAGTATACTGCGCGCTCGCGCGTGAAGAGTGTGCGCCCGCACATATGTCGCACATGAGGCGCGCACAACTCCCTGTTTTGGCTCTGCTTCTGCTGCTATCTCGTGCGGGTTCTCCCGAGGCCGCGCGCCCGCACACATGTCGCACATGAGGCGCGCACAACCTTCTGTTTTGTTCTGTTCTTGAAGCAATCATGCGCGGGTTCTCACAGTGCTGCGCGCCCGCACACGGGGGATTTTTGGGGTGAATTACTCTTCTTCCAATGCCTTGATTCCTACAAAACGAAAACAAAGAAAACAAGGAGAAAGGCAAACAAAGAAAAGAAGAACAAAAAGGTGAGAAAAAGGGGGCAAACAAGCTACAAATGGGAGGGAAAACCCGTAAAATGAGCACTAAATCGTGGCATAAATGCCACTCATCAAATTCCCCCACACTTGCTTCTTGCTTGTCCTCAAGCAAAGCAAACCAAGGCAAAAGACAACACACATAACAAACACAACATGACAAGGTTTAAGAAAATCAATCAAGTACCATGAAATCCAATCCCCAAACAGCGAAGTGCTCCACCTCTAGAATACTTTGTTGGGGCATCTCGTCCCTTTTGGTAATGCCGCCACTCGTTTGGCATCGGTCACATTTCCTAAAAAGACCGTCACCACATTGCTTGAAAAGGTAGGGATCATTCCAAAAATACCTCCTCACTTCTTTGAACAACTTTTTCTTTTGTTGAGAGGAGAAATCCGGAGGCACTACCCCACAAGCAAGATAGTTGGCAATATCCGCATACCAAGGTGTAGAAGTCGCCACCATAGCCATTAGAGCCTCGATCCCTATATCATCATTGATCGGAACATCCTCCTTGTTCTCAAAGGGAAGCCTAATTCTCCGCTCCCTTTTTGTCCCTCATTTCCATATGAAAGTCTTGAAGCGAGAGAACCCAACGAATCAAGCGAGGCTTCGCTTCTTTCTTGGTCATGAGGTATCGCACCGCGATGTGATCCGTGTACACAATGACTTTGGAACATATGAGATAGGACCGGAACTTATCAAATGCAAAGACCACCGCTAGCATCTCCTTCTCCGTTGTTGTATAGTTCTTTTGAGCTTCATCAAGAGTCCTACTTGCATAGTAGATGACACATGATTTCCCTTTTTTCTTTTGACCAAGGACGGCACCTACTGCAAAATCACTCGCATCGCACATTAGCTCAAAAGGCAAGCTCCAATCCGGAGCTTGCACAGCAGGAGAAGAGATGAGAGCTTCCTTAAGCTTACAAAATGCCTCAAGGCAAGCCTCATCAAAGCTAAAAACAACATCTTTCTTGAGTAATTCGGTCAAAGGTTTGGCGATTGAGGAGAAATCTTTTATAAACCTCCGGTAGAAACCGGCATGCCCAAGAAAAGCACGTACTCCCGTGACGGAAGTAGGAGGGGGCAATCTCTCAATCACCGAAACTTTGGCCATATCAACCTCAATGCCATTTTTTGAAATTTTATGACCGAGGACAATGCCCTCCTCGACCATAAAATGGCACTTTTCCCAATTTAATACCAAACTCGTCTCTTGACACCTTTGCAAAACTCTTTCAAGGTTAAAAAGACAAGTGTCAAAAGACAAGCCATCAACACTAAAATCATCCATGAAAACCTCAATTTCTTTTTCAAGCATTTCGGAGAAAATGGAAGTCATGCATCTTTGAAAAGTAGAGGGAGCATTGCATAATCCGAATGGCATTCTTCGGTATGCAAATGTCCCATATGGACATGTGAAAGTAGTTTTCTCGTGATCGCTTGGATGGATAGGGATTTGGAAAAATCCGGAATACCCATCCAAGAAACAAAAGAAAGCGTGGTGAGAAAGCCTTTCAAGCATTTGGTCCATGAAAGGGAGAGGAAAATGATCTTTCTTGGTGTTCTTGTTCAATCTCCTATAATCAATACACATTCTCCACCCGGTCACCGTCCGGGTGGAGATTTCCTCTTCCTTTTCATCCTTGACAATGTTCATTCCACCCTTTTTGGGAACTACATGAACTGGGCTCACTCACTTGCTATCGGAGATAGCATAGATGATGCTCGCCTCACGTAGTTTTAAAATTTCTTTCTTGACAACCTCTTGGAGGTTGGGGTTCAACCTCCTTTGAGGTTCAATGGAGGTGGAATGATCATCCTCAAGATGAATACGATGCATGCAAAGAGAAGGACTAATTCCCTTGATATCATCAATGCTATACCCTATCACATCTTTGTATTTTCTCAAAACATCAAGCAATTTTTTCAAATTAAGTTCATCAAGGGTAGCATTGACAATAATAGGGTATTTTTCCTCCTCATCAAGATAAGCATATTTCAAAGAAGGGGGGAGGGGCTTGAGTTCTACCTTGGGAGGAGGCTTGGAACTCTCCTCCGATTTTTCCTCCATTGATTCAAGCTCGATCTTGCCTTGTTGATCAACTTCCTCCTTGGAGGATTCCTCCATTGCCATGACAAATTCTTTGGCTTCTTGAGAGTGGAACTCCTCTTTGCATGTAAGAGCTTCCACAATTGGATCTTGAGGCTTCATCATAACCCTTCCCAAACGGTCTAACTCCTCATTCACAACATCAACTCGGTAGCACTTTTCAACCATAGGGGTCTTTAACAACTTTGAGAACTCAAAAACTATCTTCTCATCGGCCACTTCACATGTGATGGTGTTGTTTTTGTAATTGATGACCGCCCCCAAAGTCTTAAGAGCTTCCTAACCCAATATCAAGGGTGTATTCACATTTTCCTCCATGTGCATCACTACAAAGTCACAAGGCACATAAATGTGTCCCACTTGAATTGGAACATCCTCAAGTTCTCCACAAGGTAACTTCACCGAGCGGTCGGCTAGTTGAATGGTCTTCCTTGTAGGGATCATCTCAATATTGAGTTTTTGAGCAATGGATAAGGGGATTAGACTAACACTTGCTCCAAGATCGGCCAATGCACCCCTAGCTTCCATGTTTCCAATTTTCACCGGCAAAGTGAAACTCCCCGGATCTTTCTCCTTCTTGGTCATTTTATGTTGAACAAGAGCACTCACTTGGTGTGGAAGGGTGATAAGCTCAACATTGAGCTTCCTTTTGTTGGTGAGGATGTCCTTGAGAAATTTGGAGTAAGATGGCATTTGTGTCATTACTTCAAGAAAAGGGAGATTGATGTGCAAGTTCTTCATCATACTTAGAAACTTTGCAAACTTGTCATTCAACTTCCTCTCCGCAAGCCTACTTGGAAAAGGAACCGGTCCATCAAGGTTCCTAGTCTCACTAGGAATTGAAGTTGTCTTCTCGATGTTGAGCTTCTTCTTCTCCGAACTTCCTTCGACCTCATCAACTTTTTCCTCCTCACCTCTCCTATCTTCACTCACACTCTCTTCTCCTCCCTTCTTTCCCTCACTATCCCCCTCATTTGGACCATCATAGGAAGTTCCCGACCTCAAAGTGATTGCCTTGCATGTATCAGGTTTTTGGTTATGAGAAGGGTTAGGTTGTGGTTGTCCGGGTAAAGTTGATGGTGAATTGAAAGGAGTCCTCTCGGCCAATTGAGCTAGTTGTGAATCAACCATCTTGTTGTGTGCCCTTATTTCTTGCATTTGTTGCCCAAAAGTTTGCATTTGTGAATGCATAGCTTGAAGGAGTTGTGTGGGTGTTGGCTCCGCTTGAGGTGCTTGTTCTTGATTTCTTTGGGGCCCTTGGGTTTTATTGTTGTATTGGTTTTGGTTGTTGTATTGGTTTTGGTTGTTGTATTGGTTGTTCCTAGGATAGCTTCCTCTTGGGTTTTGGTTTTGAGATGGAGGTGGATTTTGGTATTGGGGGCTGGAATTGTAAGAGGGTTGAGCTTGTTGGCCCCATTGTTGAGGTTGAGATGCAAATCCGGGTGGTGGTTGTCTCCAAGCTACTCCACCACCACCTCCTCTAAAACCGTCTTGTCTTGTGTTGTATGCCGCCACATGTTCGGGGCTCAAACCTCCACAATAAGATGTATCATGGTTCGTTCCTCCACAACTTTGACATGAGAAAGAGTTGACTTGAGAAGAGCTTGCTCCACCACTTGAGCTTGCATTAACACTTGTGTTCAACTTTGAGAGCCCTTTTGTGAGTTGCTCAATTTGATGTTGCAATTGATCGACCTTCTCCAATTCATACATCCCACCTTCCTTCGGTGCACTCCTTCTTCTACCTCCCCAAGAGTAGTTCTTTGCTACCTCCTCGATTGTTGCTTCCACTTGATTTTGAGGGATCTTGATTAGTTGTCCACCCGCCCCCGCATCCAAGTTGGCTCTAGACATGGGCTCCAAACCATAGTAGAAAAACCTCATGAGCAAATTTTGATTGTATTCATGGTGAGGACACGCTTGTACCAACTCTTTGAACCTCTCCCAAGCTTCATTAAGGCTCTCATCCGCTTCTTGTTCAAATGATGCAATCTTCCTTCTCATCTCGGCGGTCTTCTCCTCGGAAATGAACCTCTTCAAGAATGCCTTAACTACCTCCCTCCAAGATGTGAGTGAGTTAGGCTTCACTTGCTTCAACCACTTCTTTGCTCTACCCGAAAGAGATTGTCGAAATAAATGCATCCAGATGTACTCTTGAGAAACTTGGTTGGTTTGAATCATGGCACATAGCTCAAGGAATCTATCAAGGTGCTCTATGGGGTCTTCACTTGTAGAACCCGAAAATTGCTCCGATTGAACCATTCTTGTATATTGGGGATGAATTGTGAAGTTAGTCTCCGTGACGGGTAACAAAATCCCTCCCGTGAGCTCATAATCCTCCGGATTTCTGAACTCACGAAATAAAACATCATCTTCTGACAAGAGGAAAATGCATGTCGTTATCTACCCTTTCCCCAAGTCAAACTAAATTTGTAAACACCTAACCAACCTTATATGAATATAGGGCAAGTTAAGGGTCGATCCCAAGGGAATGCAATGATGAAAACTAAAGTCTAAGTCAAGCTACCTCGAAGTTGAAATTGAGATTATGGTTGGTACTAAAGTGAACTAAATCAAGTTTAACAAGTAATCAAAGATCTAAACACTAGGGATATGGGTTCCACATGCAAGATCAATGATAATGCTAGTTTAAAGCTCAATCAATTAATTCAAGTATTGCAATGGACAAACAATAGTAGCAATCAAGAGAGTTCAAATGCTATCCCCTATAGGCCAATCTAGTGGTCACTATGAAAGGCAAACCAAGAAGAATCACAAACAAACTCAATCAATTAGAGCAACCTTCAAATCAATTGTTCATGTCATTAAGAGTTGCAATGCAATCTAGATTAATCTTATAGGGTGATCAATCCTAGTCTAATCAATCTCATGCAAAACTATGTCAACCAATTTAATTGCAACAAATCAATCAATCAAAGAGCATCAACTAGCAATTCCATTAATCAAACATGCTTCCCCCTTTCCCTAGCAACTAATCTACTCACTAATCATGGTGAAATTCAAGAACAAATAACTAGAAATTGCATTGATCATCATTCTATATCAAAATCTAATAGAAATCAAAGTATTCAATAATATCAAACTCAAATCCAAGGAAAAACAAGCATCAAGCAAAAATCAAATAGAAAGTAAGTAAGAGATGAAAGAAGGAAGAGATTCTCACTAATATTGATGATTAAAAATGAAGAAATCCAAACTTGATTGATCAAAAGTTGAGTTACAAATCCAAAACCAAGAACTTCTCTCTAACTTCTCTCTAAATTCTCTCTCTAAAACTAAGCTAATGAAATATTATCAAAAAGTTGGATTCAAAAAGGAAATACAATTCTATTTATAAGCTAAGAAGAAAACGGCAGCTCCCACGCCCTCTCCCGATAGACCCGCGCCCGCGGAGAAATGGGTACGGAACCCTCCGCGGGCTATCTGGGCAGTACCCGCGCCCGCGGCATAAGGGACCCGCGCCCGCGGCAATGACACCCGCGCCCGCGGCTAATCCCCTGCTCCCAAAGGCTGATCAGGGGGGCCGCGGTCTCTCTGAATGGAGCGGCCTCTCCATTTTGCCCGCGCCCGCGGAGAGCCCTCGGGGCAACCGCGGCAAGTTCCTGCCTCGATTTGGCACTTTTGAGCATCTTGGGCCCGCGCCCGCGGCAAGATGGCCCGCGCCCGCGGCCTGCTGGAAATGCCTTGGAGACCTCTCCGAGGCCTCTCCAAGGCCTCTCTAAGCCCTCTCTAGCCAAATGCTTCTTCCTTGCTTGATCATTGAGGTCCCGAATTGCATCCTTTGCCAAGGTGATTCTCACAATACCTACACAAGTAAACAAAGGAAGGAAATAAAAGGGAAAAAGAGCCAAATAAAGGAAAACACGATAAAAACACGAGAATCATAAAGAAAAGAGGAAAAAGGAGAAACTAAAGGAAAGAGGACCAAAATTAAGAGAAGAAAGCATGAAAAAGGGAAAGAAATAACCTAAAAGACTACCCTATGAGTGCCATAAATGACACTCATCATCTTCTTGTCCCGCCATTGATTCACTTTGCGAACTAAAAGAGTAAGAATCACTCCCACTATCAATT
The DNA here is from genome assembly GCF_948465745.1 of Chenopodium album. Taxonomy (NCBI): domain Eukaryota; kingdom Viridiplantae; phylum Streptophyta; class Magnoliopsida; order Caryophyllales; family Amaranthaceae; genus Chenopodium; species Chenopodium album. Next base: position 16,879,718 of record NC_137854.1, on the reverse strand, counting down.
ATAGCACCAAGTCCTCTTCCTTCTTCTTGAAAAAGCCTGCGGATTTGTCTTAAAGTTCGGTTGATTTCTAGGTCAATTTGATGGGTAGGTGGTCCTTGAGATCTTCTAAGCATTCACCAAAGCTAAGCAAACAATTAGCAATGACAAGTATGATAGAACAAAACAAAACAAAAAGAAGGCAATTAAAATTACTCTAACAAAACAAAATTAGACACCAAACAAGCCGCTTCCCCGGCAATGGCACCAAAATTTGATCGGGCTAGGATAGGTCGTTAAACTATTAACCCTAATCAAATTAACTATTTATAAAACCTAGACTTCACACTAAACTAGTTAGTGGCAAGCAAGGGTCGATCCACTGAGGAAGCTTTCTCATTTAATATCAAAATCACCATGCAAGAGTAAGAAAGGGGTATATTTTGTTGGAAATTGGAATATAGACACTAGAACTATAAATAAACAAGTAAAGAGGGTGATTAAATCAAGATAAAACAACGCTAGGGATTAGGGGGGTTTCAAACATGATTAAAATGAAGGAAAACATTGATAAGCATCATGATTAACATGCCAAAGAATATAAAATTCTACCTAAACAATTCATTTTCATGCAATAGTTTAGGCAAACCAATGAAAGTGGTCTAAGCTAATTAGGATCATTTTCATGCATCCCATTAGGCACAAGCTAACCAAAGAATAAAGAGGCACAATACATGAAACTCCATTTTAACAACTCATTCTCATGCAATCATTAAAATAGAGGTGATCTAAATCTAGTTCAAATCATTTTCATGCATTTAAACTACAACGCAATCAAATAAAGTGCTACAATAATCTCAAGTCAATAAAAATCATATCTTTCATTGATTTAAGGCATGTAATCAATCCACTAATCATCATTCATCCATCATTCAATACATATTTTACACCCCCTTCCCCTAGCTAAGAAACTAGCCTAGAAAAGGGGGATTAGACATGATAACAAAACTAAATGAAAACAAAATAAACATGAAAACAAACATGATCAAAAACAATGAAAATACCAAAATATATTAATCCACAAAATAGATAGAAATAAACAACTAGAGTGCAAATAAACAAAGCTAAGAGAAAGGATTAGAGATTACTAAGTAGGAAATAGTAGAAAGATTAAAACTTGCAAAGTTGCTTGAAGGATTGAAATGAAACTTGAGCCAAAGTTGCATACATGGAAATAACTTGAGTAATACTACACTTTCTCTCTCTAAGATTAGGGTTTAATTGTTTCTAAGTAATGATAGATGATCCACTAATCTACCCTACGACCTATATACATAGGTCCACTAAAAAGATACAAGAATTCGAAATAAAAAAACTGAAACCCAGCGGTACGCGCCCGCGCATATACACTGCGCGCCCGCGCAGATGTTGTGCGTGCGCCCTCTCAGATCTTGTGCGCCCGCAGATCTGTGGGTACGGAAGAATTAGACCCATGGATGCGCGCCTTCTCCCAGCATACTGCGCGCTCGCGCGTGAAGAGTGTGCGCCCGCACATATGTCGCACATGAGGCGCGCACAACTCCATGTTTTGGCTTTGCTTCTGCTGCTATCTCGTGCGGGTTCTCCCAGGGCCGCGCGCCCGCACACATGTCGCACATGAGGCGCGCACAACCTTCTGTTTTGTTCTGTTCTTGAAGCAATCTTGTGCGGGTTCTCACAGTGCTGCGCGCCCGCACACAAGGGATTTTTAGGGTGAATTGCTCTTCTTCCAATGCCTTGATTCCTACAAAACGAAAACAAAGAAAACAAGGAGAAAGGAAAACAAAGAAAAGAAGAACAAAAAGGTGAGAAAAAGGGGGCAAACAAGCTACAAATGGGAGGGAAAACCTGTAAAATGAGCACTAAATCGTAGTATAAATGCCACTCATCAATTGCAATTTGAAAGTTGGACACAAATTTTAAGAGGAGAAAGATAGAGAACAATAAAAATGTACAAATAGGAAAATGTTGCAATATTTGTACAACTTTCTAAAATAGAAATTGTTACAATATTAGGGGAATTGAGGAAGTAATATTTAGTAAAAGCAATTTCAATTTGTAAAATTACCCAAAATATAATATTGAAGCAAAAAATCATTCTAAAATTTGGTGTAAAACCACCCCAAATACACCACTTTTCTAAATAACCACCTTTTTTTTTTAACAAATTTTTCTTAAAACAATTACCTGCAAACACACAAAACCATTAGGAACCACTAATTTCCCTTATTCCAACCTTTTTTCTGACTTAGCACCCACGTGTCACGAGTTCACAGCCATATTGGTCAACAATAATAAAATTTTACAAAAAATATAAAAAAATATATATTTTTTTTAAAAAAAAAAATCCCAACCCCCGAATTCCCCTTCCCTTGCCATTTCACCGGAAACATCCAACCCCACCCTAACCAACAACCACCTTGTAGACCACCCCCACCCCAACCAGCCGCTACCCTTGTCGGCAAACCCCACCAAGCCCCCACCCTGCTTGCAAAATCCTAGTCGATCCCATTGCCGTCGTAAACTGATGTGAATCATATTGATCAGTTTAATGACCATGATCCAATTTTATCCAACTCGTTAAACCAACTTACATTGACCCACATTGATTTTGTTTTGACTCAAAACTGACATGGATTTCAAATTAATTAAAAGTTTATTTGAAATCGTTATCAAATTTATCATATAAAAATAGAAATAGCAAAGTATTATACTTTTTATTTGACCTATTTACTTCTATTTTTGTATTATATCAGATTCTAAGAATGACTAGACCTAGCTAAACGTTGACCGGGTCTAATAATGAACTTACCTGAAGTTCATTCGACCAACCGAAATTTACCTGCTTCAAACTTGTCTATAACCCGACTTGACAAAAACCAGACCCAAAACATTACCCGACCCAAAATTGACTCGAATCGAACTCAAACTGCAACCGAAAAGATATAAAACATGTCATAATCTGAATGGAATTTGACCCAACACGACCTTAACCAGACTTGTAAGTCAGAAATTGACGTAATACAATTTTAATTTGACCTGAAACCTAACATGACCCGACTTAAACTTGACTTGAATATCGAATCCGACACCTCTACTATGGAGGAAAATCGAAAAAGTTATAGTTATCCCAATATTGGAAAAATATAAAAAACACAGTTGATTATTACAGGTCCCCTCATCATTCGTTGTTTCACCCCTTTTACTTCAATTTTTTTTATTTTCTACTACCAAAGTGAGTTAGAATTAGAAAAAAGAAAGAATTATTGATCTTTTAGACCAACCCATTAAAAAAAATATCAATGTTTATCCTCCTGAAGCCAGAAGCCAGCTGTCTCATTCCTTGGTCCTCGCGCCCCCATCACGAGCGTCCCTCATAATTCATCTCTCTCCTCTCTCCTCCTCTCCCCTCTCTCATCCACAAAGGCACAAACCCAACGTTTTGCAGCTGCTGCTACTCCTGCAGTTGTTGTTGTTGTAGTCCCACCCCTTCCCCCCCTGTTATACCCCCTCACCCCTTCGCCGCCCAAGATTCTCTTTCCTCCTTTTCCCAATAATATTACTTTTTTTTTTTATATTATATGATATCATATTATTCCTCAATTTTATTACTTGTATTAGACTCCCATAAATTTTAGGTGTAATAAAATAAAACCAAGAGAGAGAAAATTTATTTCATCAAAATCTCAATCTCAATCCCAAATTTGTGAGACCACACAAAATCACCCTGAAAAATTAAAAAAAAAAAAAAAAAAAAATCATGAAGAGGGAACTACCCTTTACGAATCCAGAACCTTCTACCGGTACCGGCGGTAATAATAAGCCGCCGGTTTCTGGAAAGTCAAAGATGTGGGAAGATCAAAACGACGCCGGAGTTGATGAGTTGCTTGCCGTTTTGGGGTACAAGGTCAGGTCATCAGATATGGCGGAAGTTGCTCAGAAACTTGAACAGCTTGAACAAGCTATGGGGAATGTTCGAGAAGATGGTCTTTCTCAATTAGCTTCTGAAACTGTTCATTATAATCCTTCAGATCTGTCTACTTGGCTTGAATCTATGCTTTCTGAGTTTAATCCTTGTACTACTTTTGGGGATGATGATTCGTCGTCGAGTCAGATTATGTTACCTTCTCCGATTGGGTCGGTTGTAGATCCGATTGTTAACCCGACTCCTCAGAGTTCGATCCGGTTCAGTTCCGACCCGTATTCTGATTATGATCTCAAGGCGATTCCAGGTAAAGCTATTTTGACTCCGCCTTCGCCGTCTTCTTCATCAGCTTTACTCGTCAATAATAATAATAATAATAACAATAATAGCAGTAGTTGTAATAGTTTGGTTAGTAATACTACAAGCAGCTCAAGTTCAAGAGAGGCTAAGAGGTTGAAAGCCTCTAATTATGCGGCTGGTAGTGCTACTGCTACGGCTACGGCTACCGTCTCGAACCCAAGCTCATCGAAGTTAACCGCCAATTCAGCGGTGTCGAGGCCGGTGGTGCTGGTTGATTCGCAGGAGAACGGTGTTAGATTGGTGCATACTTTGATGGCTTGTGCTGAGGCAATTGAGCAGCAGAATATGGGATTAGCAGAAGCGCTGTTAAAACAAATCGGGTTTTTAGCGGCGTCTCAAGTCGGATCTATGAGGAAAGTTGCTACTTATTTTGCTGAGGCTCTTGCGAGGAGGGTGTATAAGTTGTGCCCAGATGTTCCATATGATGGCAATCTATCAGATATGTTACAGATGCACTTCTACGAGACGTGCCCTTATCTCAAATTCGCTCATTTCACGGCGAATCAGGCGATTTTGGAGGCTTTTAGTGGCAAAAAGAAGGTTCATGTTATTGATTTCAGTATGAAAGAAGGGATGCAGTGGCCAGCTTTGATGCAAGCGTTGGCGCTTCGCCCTGAAGGCCCGCCGGCTTTTCGATTAACCGGGATTGGACCGCCAGCACCGGATAATTCGGACAGATTGCAAGAAGTTGGTTGGAAGTTAGCTCAATTTGCCGATTCAATCCAAATCCAATTCGAATATCGTGGGTTTGTTGCCAATAGTCTGACTGATTTGGAATCAGCCCTGCTTGATCTTAGACCCGAAACCGAAGTTGTCGCGGTGAATTCGGTCTTCGAGCTGCATCGGTTGCTAGCTCGCCCAGGTGCAGCCGAAAAGGTGATGGGGTTAATGAAGGAAGTTAATCCAGTAATAGTTACAGTAGTCGAGCAAGAGGCGAATCACAACGGACCGGCTTTCTTAGACCGGTTCAACGAATCACTCCACTATTACTCAACCCTGTTCGACTCCTTGGAGAGCTGCGTAGACAGCCAGGATAAGATGATGTCTGAAGTATACTTAGGGAGGCAAATATGCAACGTTGTTGCTTGTGAAGGAGTAGATCGAGTCGAACGCCACGAGACGCTGGCTCAATGGAGGAATCGGTTCGGAACAGCCGGGTTCGCGCCGGTCCATATCGGCTCAAACGCATTTAAACAAGCCAGTGTATTATTGGACTACTTTGCAGGCGGTGATGGGTATGGTGTTGAGGAGAATGATGGGTGTCTAATGTTGGGGTGGCATAGTAGGCCACTAATCACAACCTCAGCTTGGCAACTCGCCAAGAGTAATCAAAACTCCCCAACTCGGCATTGAGTGGAGTTAAGTCGAGTCGAGTTAAATCGAGTGGAGTTGAGACAACTCGGGTGTAAATCAAGGGAAACATTTCACATGACATGATGATAAGAGGGTAAGGAAGAGGTGGTGAGAGTGAAAGGGCGTAAAAACGAGTTAGGTAACTCAGTGGGGGACCACAACCTAACCACTGCGCCAATTATACAAATTATCTCTCACTTTGTTTTTCCTATTTTCTGAGTCTGATTGATGTGCTGAGCTGGGTGTGTTAGTGCGGTTGGGACCTACCACTACTTCTCAATTCCCAATTTCAGTAGTAGTACTGTCTTTTCTTTTCTTTTCTTTTCCTCTCTCTCTCCACCTTAGAAATTCCTCTCTTTTTTATTTTCTTCTTATCTTTTGATATTTTTATTTTTTTCTTTTTTGTGTTGAAGGAGGGTACTTGTAAGTTTTTTCTGTGAGGGTGAAATTTAGAGGTGAAAAAGTTGTATTTATATATGGCCTTTTCTGTTCTCTTAATAAAAAGAAGGCAACATTTTCAAATGATTTTGTTTACTTAGTTACTTGCTTATTTACTCTTTATACTTCACTTGTTCTTTTGTCCACATAATTATTTTTGGAGTAGAAATTCAGTTTTACATGACTTTTATACAAAGTTGAAGGTTTGATAAAGTCATAAAGATATAGTGACAGAAGATAAGTATGTGTAAAGAACTACGCACTAAAATTTTTGCTAAAATCAGCCTAATGAAACAGAAATGTTAAAATTATAGTCTAAATATGGGGTATGAACTAATTGACTTAAAAGAAAAGGAAATTGATTTTGCCACATCCTTTATTGATTTTGGCACACCGTTATGTGAGAAGAGTATAGAAAATTGTGCTCTCACATAGGGGTGTCCTAAAATCAATTAAGGATGTGCCAAAATCATTTCTCAAAGAAAAGTTTTGTTTTAATTACATGATTTCACATTTTCACATGATTATCATTTATATTACACAATTATCAATCATGTACTAGATTTATTTGCATAGAAAATTTTAGAGATTCCAAGCAAAAACAATAAAAAGAAGTACGATTAAGAAATTTTTTTAGCAATTGCTATTTGCATTGAAATACTTTACAATTTCATTGTTTAAAGTCACTATATTTATTTATTTATTTATTGTTAAAGTCACTATATTGTTTACACATATTCAATACAAATAAATGAAATAATGTTTGAAAATAAGATAATATGACAATAGAGTTTAAGTTTCACAAGTATATTGTAGAGTTGGAATATATTAAACCCCTATAATCTCTGCTCCGTATTATGTAAGAGAAGAGGGAGGGAAATATGAAAGTTATTGTCTAAATATGAACTACTGCTGGTGAGAAGGAAGATGAGTCGCGATCTATTTCTCCGTGTCTAGCTGATAACATCGATGAAGGTTCAAGCACTACGAAGGGGAGTGAAGTTCATGCGAGAGACTATCCTACCACTAACATTGCTGTAGTGGAGTCCGTAGGTTCTAATAAAGCTGGCCCCATGGCTTTTGAACCCGACCAAGTGGCAATCTTTTCATTCACCCTCTACCTTCATGTTCTTTGCCACAACAAGAAAGCAAGGAATGTCGTAGATGTCAAGGGCGAAGAACAGGAAAGGTAAAACGTATTTTAGGTTCTGTTTTTACAGGTCAAAAAAGCGCAAAGGATCAAGCTTCGAGCATCATATGACTAATGTCCGTGATCGAATATGTCCATTTCCTTATTTGGACTGCCAAGCAAGCCATGAAAGTCGTATCCCATTTTCCAGGTTTAGGTCATGTGTTAGTATAAGAGAGCTAAACCCTCTTCTTGTTTTACTTGTAGTCTTTAGACTGTTGTATAAAAAAAATAATAAAAAAATGAATAAATGGTAAAGTAATTAATTCTTAAAATCACCATACACATTACGTGCATATAACGCTAGTATATATTTAATGAAACTAGATTTAACTATAATGTCATACATATTGTTTGTCACTCGATTTAATACATCCTTTGCTTTGCATTTTATTAATAGTTTATACATTGTATTTTTGTTAAGTAAAATCTATAACCCTTATAAACATGCAAAAGTATTTACTGTAGCTGGTAAATAGTACTTTGTGGTGCTATTACAGCCTTGCCCCCAACATTAATAAATTGCCCATTCTGCCCCTTATTCCTACTGTTTGTTGCCTGCTGTTTACTTGGCCTTCACTCCCTCACCGACTTCCTCAGTAGTTCCTTAATCCCCCTCTGTATTTTTATCTCAGAAGGAAAAAGGGGAAACAAGGAGAGAGAAACTTAGAGAGAGAAACTTCAGCAACTCAAGACCAACGATGGTGCTTCGATTCTTCTCAGCGTTTCGATTTTTCGACTCTGAGGTTGTGGAAGACGATTTTTTTATCGTTACATTTATCAGGTTCGATCGCATTTCTCTTTCTCGATTTAGTTTCAAATTTTTGGGCTTTGCTTGTTCGATTTGTCGTGGATTTTTTGCATATATGTTCCTGTTGCTTTCGAATTTTTCGGGTTGAATCTTTGTGGGTGTATTTGTGCGAAATCGTTTCGTTTTTAATGGGGTTTATTTGATCGATTTGTTTTCGATTTTTTGGGTTTATTTGTTTGATTGATTTTCAATTTTTAAAAGATTATTTGTTCTATTTATTTTCGTTTTTTGGGTTGAATTTTAGTGCCTTCTTCGATTGTGTGGTGGTTTTTTTTTGGGTTGAATTTGAGTGATTTATCTTTTTTTAGGTTAATTTTTTATATTGTTAGTAGCATTATTGTCTGATTTGTAACAGAATTGTTGATCTCCAGGTACAATTCTATCTCTCCTTTATCTTCCTTGTTCAAATTGGTTCAATTTTTATCTAACCTTTAATATGAACGTTGACTATTTTTTATTTTTTTGTTTTTGGTTTATTTCTCCTCTTTTTTCCTTTTTTTCATTTTCTTTTCTCATCCTCTAGTTTCTTTGTTTTCTTTCTAAAATAGGCGGAAGGAGTAAGACGGAGCAAGGTTTGGTGGATTCGAGTTTGAGCTGAAGACACTCATATATTATTGTATGGTCGATTTGTTATTTAAATATTTAATTTCTAGAAAGTAATGATTTATTTATGATCTGTGTGCTGTGATTTGTGTGTTGTTGTTGATGTTTGTTTGTGTTTTGTGGAATTGATGGAATTTTAATTTGATTGATTGAGAAACAAACTCAGTTGATATTAGGCTATTTTTTTGTCAAATCTAAAGTGTTTTTAGTAAATTGGTAAATAAATTGGTGAGAGTTATGAGCTCCAACTATTGGAAAAGTCGAGAACCCTCATCGTCACCATCCTGGAAACAAAAAGCATTAATGTGAAAGATCTGAGTTTAGTGTGATTATGCCTAATTTATAATTGTAATAGGATTGAACTAATGATGCTTGAGTTAAATTAGATTTCTCGCTTATAGTCAATAGTATTGTTAAATAGTGGCCTGCTGTGTCTGAATATGGGTGAAAATTTTCTATTTATTTTATTACCTCTTGTTCTGCGTAGTTTGCGGTATTAGGTGGTTTGTATAGAGCAAGGTCGAACGCGTCGTCGCCTGAGAGTACCCCTATGGAGTATGAGGTTCATATGGTGGAAAAGAAGGTGGTTGGTGAGGAGGGGAAGTCAGAACAGCAAGGTTAAGGCGATGGAAGACCGTGTTTTAAGAATGTTTTCGAGGTTGTGAGGGAAATTCAGGTGCAATTTGAGAGGCCTGCCACTTCTGGGGGTGAGATTGCTAAGGTGCTGGAGGTGGGTAAACTTTGGCATCAAAGAAAGAATGCAGCTTACCAAGGTTAGGAGATTGCATTTTACATCAATTTGTTGTGTTTGTGAGTTATTTTTGTTTCTTGATTGCTTAAACTGTTTGATTGTTACCAGGGGATAGGATTATTAATTTATTTTAATTGGCATTTGTGGCTTGTGAAACAGTTTCTACAAAGATGCTCAATGTGATTACTCCATCATTACCCTCTTCATCGAAAGATGAGGCTTCTCTAGACCTTGATGAAGATGTCCAATTGCGATCAGCTAATCTTTCAGCTACCTTGCAAAAATTGTATCTTTGGGAGAAGAAACTCTTCGACGAAGTCAAGGTATACACACTTTCACTCTCACCAAATAGTTAGTATTTGACCTGGTTTATGCTTATTAATACAATCATTCAAGATTTTGTTGGAAAATTTTATGATTCTTTTGAAGCTTATAGCCGATCTGTTGTGTTTTATTTGTTGCTATGCTTAACGGTTGTTCAAGAATCAGGATCTGTTATATCCAATTTAGGGCTTTTCTATTAAAATAAAAAATATATTAAATTTGATTGTAATGCAAAAGGTTGTTATGGTGTCAGGGATGGTGATGAGGTATGTTTTGCTTGCATACCCTTTGAAACTATCAGTGCTCCGACATTTTTTGTTGCAAGCAGCATGGGAAATTATGTCATATTGGTGTTGTAAATGAAAGTGAATTACATAGAGACTGATCCTTTCTAAAACTTTACCTTGGTTGTTTTCAACTGTGTACACAATCCGTTGTTGTAGCAAAGCAAAAATCTACTTACATGTTAGTTATTAGTTATAGTAGCTTTTCTCAAGTGAAAGTGAGAAGTCTTAAATTTTTAGCATGTTTTTTGCTGGCAGTTAATTCTAGCTAAGTTGGATTAATTCGAGTCTACTTTACATCATCTGATAGTGTCTTGTTTGCGAAATTTTGCACTTCAGGTTGCGAACAATGTTTATTTGTAATGGTTAATCTTTTCAGCTGTGTATTGCAGATTATAGTTAATTTATTTTATTAGCAACTTAGTAAGCATGTTCTTCTAACAATTTGTGTATAGTGGCATGCAAGATTTGTTAATTTATTTTCCTTCCTGATCATCTTGTTTCTTGGAGATCAAATATCAGTAAAATGATGTGTACCTGGCTGTGATAGTCAGACCATCAAATAGTAGTGTAGTGTATTTAAATCTTTAGGCAACAAGGCCATCTGATAATATGCACCTGTGACTGTTGTCATGCTGGTTTTCCAGACTATAAAAGCATGAAAGTGAACATGCGAGAAACAGATTGCTGTTCTAAAGGGACAATACAAGAATAAAAAACACCTTACATACTGAGCTAAGGAACGGACAGTAGTTTAAACATGCACTACACAGCATATAAGAAAGCTAAGGACTGTTTTATTATGTTAAAGCTATGATTGTAGTGATACGGTACAGTAAAATAAGCAAGAAACATCGGGCTAGGACAAATTATGGAAAGAGAGGTAAAATTTAACCAGGTTTGAAAGTTGCAAAGGTGTAATTCATAGATGCATTGCATCACTTACAAATCAGGGTGGCCAATTTCATACAAGTATAATATAACCCAGCCTCCAAGCTTCATTAAGGCAGAAAATAGATTGGTCTGAGCTTGAGAATCTATGGAGTATGCATCCAGGAAGAATTTGAAGATCTCACAAAGTACTAAAAGCATTAGCCAGAGGAATAAATGGTGAAATCTCAGCTTGATCATGTGCCTTAAGTGTGTTCAACTTGATTTTACCAGATTAAGTGTTTTTTAGAGGTCTTTTAGAATTGTTTCATGAGTAGGATAATGAAGCTGAGGATGACTTGATTTATGTGGGATCAACAGAGGAGTTGTAGAAGATGGAGGTAGCTTATATATCTTTTGAGAGTCAAAAACCGAACTTACCTTTGGAGGTTGCAATTCTTCACTGTGGCCTACATGTAAAGAGCAAGCTTATATATCTTCTGATAGTTTTTGTCTATATGAATGGAAGACAATCAGTGTCTGTGGAAACATGAGCACATTTTGTATGTTTTCATGTAGGTCTTATTCTATTTGTAATGGACATGAACATAAAATGCTATATATTGCCTGAGAATATATTATCCTTCCCTATGAATCTTTATTTTCATGAATAGAAGAATAAAACAAACATGGTATAGGACTCCTTTATGCTGGGATGGTGGTGATGGTAAGGAAAATATTCATGTAAAACTACAAACATAGCAAGAGATGTATTCAAAGCTCACCTCCTCAGCCAAACGTCTCCCAGCCCCATCAATACCGCCAAAAGTTTAAGTGAAGGAATTTGATGAACTTGCTGAAGATATTAGAAAGAGAAAGAGCAGTTTAAGCATCCGAACTAAGAATACTGAATAATAATAATAAATGGGCTCCAGAAAAACAAACTGTTTGACCACAGCACTATCACACTCACACAGGGCGATGCTAATGCTAGGTGCATTGTCCCCCTTCATCATACAAAGGTATGCACTCACATTATAAAAGGCAAATGAGATGAACAAGTAAACCCATTCTCAAATCTTAATTGCTCAGGAAATCTATTGCCTGATGGAGTGATGGGTAAAAAAAATCTTGATTTTAACATATATGTAGTACTCCTTGGCATTTGACTTACGATTTTTTTGGGACCTATGAATAAACAAATTTTAGGGATTGTTATTAACATATTATTCATGTATCTTCTTCCTTTTCAATATAAAATTTTATGATTCTTTTGAAGCTTATAGTTGATCTGTTGTGTTTTATTTGTTGTTATGCTTAACGGTTGTTCGAGAATCAGGATTTGTTATATCCAATTTAGGGCTTTTCTATTAAAATAAAAAATATATTAAATTTGATTGTAATGCAAAAGGTTGTTTGGGTAATGGTAGAGGATGTCTTTTCGTTGTGAGTTGTGACTGTAGCTACAAGCCTACAATTCTAATTTTGTCATGCGGTTGTTAATTAGGTATCATGAAATGGTTAGATTGTGAAGAAAATATAGCTGGATAATATGGGTGGGTTGAGAGTTTGATTTGGGCAAGCAATTGTTTTGTACTGAGTTTGGTTCGCAAAGTAGACTTCCACACTTTCTAAATTAATGCTATTTTGCTGACTGTCCCTATACTTAGTATACTATAGTATACTTGGTTAAGAAATGCACATAATTTTGGCAGCACAGATTTTTTTTCCCTGATTCAATGCATGGTGAATTGTTTTATGAAAATTTATTTCCTAATAATGCTTATGCATGACAAAGTCAATTAAGCTGCCGAAAAAGTTCTATTTTATTACATCTGCTTTCTTTGCGATTGTACCACTTTTTTGTGGTCTTTAATGTTTTTCTTACTCTATTGCTCTCTGGACTGATAAATCTATCTGGTCTTTCTATAACCCTTATAAACATGCAAAAGAAAATACTGTAGCTAGTGAATAGTACTTTGTGGTGCTATACATAGACACCCTTAATTTTAATGGATTGCCGGAATTGCCCTTGCTTAGCCAAGTTGTATTTGCTTGCCCTTCCATTGACTGCCAGCTAAGGTAGGTTGATGCTTGGGCTTGGCTGCTCTTTCTCATTCCTCGACTCTCTTTTTCACCGACTTCCTTTGCTCTCTGTCAGAAACCTAGAGAGAGAAACCTTCGACACCTTCAGCAATCACCGATTATCCATTCGATGATGGTTATGGGGCTTCGGTTCTTCTTTGGGGTAAGATCTTTATCCTTTTTATAAGTATCTAATATCAATTTGACAATCTAGGGTTTAGCTTTAAATCCATAGAAGTCCAGTAATCCTCTTTTTTTTTTTTTTTTTTTTTTTTTTTTTTTTTTTTTTTTTTTTGGTAATTCTTCTTAATTAATAATCTGAATTTTGATTGAAAAATCAAAGGTAATTCTTCTTAATTAATTTTTTGAATTTTGATTGAAAATCCGAACTATTTCTTGATGAAGGAGTGGTGATTTCGCCCTTTTGATTTTGACCCGAGAAAGGAGAAAAGAGGAGAGAACTGGCTGAGTTTATATCTGTCGATGAAAGGAATTACAAAGCTGCTCAAGTTTGTGTGTTTTCTTTAATTTTGTTTGCTTTTTTTTTTCCCTTCTGGTTTTAGGGTTTAGATGTTTTTTTTCTTCTGAATAAAAAGATTTAATTCGATTTGTATTTTTAATTTTGAATTTATTTTCTTATTTTGATGCTCTATATACTGAGATATGGAAGAATAACCGAGATTCGAGCTAAAAATCGCTAATCAAAACAAGTGCATTTTGTATAATTGGTCGAATGACTGAGATTTGATACTTGTATATTGGTCGAATGACTGAGATTTGATACTTGTATATTGGTTGAATGACTGAGATTTGATACTTGAATATGCATATATTTGATGTATTTTGTATAATTAAGAAAATTCCTACAGTTTTATAGGGGTATTTTGATGTATTTTAAGATTCTGGCATTTTAATTGGGGTTTGGATGTATTTTGGATATTTGAGTAAATTTCTGCAGTTTAATAGGAATATTTGGATTTATTTTGGATATTTGAGAACAATCCTGCAGTTTAATAGAAATACTGATGTGTTGTTGTAGACACCCATTTGTGTCTCCCCAAAACCAAACTCAGTGATGAATGCCTTTCACGTCGAACCATAATCGAATGAGGTGAAAGTGTGGAAAAGTCAAGTGTTGCGGTTTAGTTTTATTAAAAATTCTCTTCTCTCTGTTTTTGAAAACAACTCTATTTTATTTAAAATAGCCAATCTAGTTTAGTTTGTTCCATGATAAGGGTCCAATAATAGTGTAATTGGATGGGGCTCGAAAAGACTTTTCCAACGATATATTATAAGCCCAATTCCGATCAATATTGAGGAAGTTATGGCCAAAATACTAAACTGGGCCCGGTTCATTATTTACATACGGCCCAATGATCTAGAGGAGGGCCCAACGTTAATTATTATTTCTAAAATAATTAGGATTAATTATAACTTTCTAGAAGTTTCTAGAAGGTTCTTTTAAATTCTAATATTATTAGATTTAATAATTATTTTAAGATGGATTTTTATTTGGAATAAAATATTATTATTTTATTATTATTTTTAAGTATACGTTTTATCTTCTGTACGGATTCCGTAAATCAAATTTGGTTAAAGATCGGATTCCGCGTGGAAAGTGCGTGCAAGCCAGGCTGTCGCCAAACGACAGGTCTGTCGCCTGGCGACAGACCTTGTCGCCTCGCTACAGAGTGAATTTTCTGGCGACAATGTGTAGTTTTATTTCTTATCAAATTCTGTCAATTTCCATACTATTTTCCTTATAAATAGGGTCCTCGACCTCCGTTTTTATTCACCAACAATCAACTCTCATCAAGAATTACTTGATCTCTCTCTTTCTAAACTAGCTTTTATTAAACACAATTCCGCATACGCAAGATTTAGAATCAGCTAGCCAAGTTCGAAGTTGCCTTCGCTCTAGACGTGCAAGTTTTAATATTTTATGAGGGTTTGGTCCAAATCTAGTTTAAACTTTATTCAATTTGATTCATTAATCTAATTCTTTAATTATTCTTTATTATTTTAATTGAAGTTTGCTAACTTGTGTATTTTGTTATTAGAAAGAGGTACGAGGCTTCAAAGTATGTAATCTTATTACCCTCTTTCAACGTAGAAAGCATGTTTATTATTGTTTAATTCCTAGTATCATGTTAGGATGTTTTTATTACTTTCTAGTATCATGTTTAGGATGCCTTTTATCGTTAGTACCATGTTAGGCTAAAGCTTTGATCTTTAATGCTTAGTGACATGCTAGGATTTGTTATTAATCTTGTTAGTATCATGCCTAGGATCTTGCTATTATTTAAGCTTTATTATGCCTTAACATGATTATTATTGATTATTATTATGTTGCTTGATATTATATTTTATTGTTATTGTTTGATCACACCTTTTACGCATGTTTAAAGGGAATTTGTACTTGAAATCACGCTTAGTATGATAATTAATAATTTGGTTTAGGCTAACATGATTTTAATTCAAGTGATCGCCAATAATAATTTTATTTGTGCATTAATATTCAACCAACATAGATAAACAGGTTTAGGGTTAATATAATGTTTGCATGTTAGTCAGAAAGCGCACATGAATACGAGTAGAACAAAGTAGAGGCCTATTTTATAGGGGGAGCCCTTTCTTTTGTAGATTGGATTCGTACCCTCATCCCCGAACCCTATTTGGTTCCTGACCTTATGGAGTTGACGATCTCCTGGATCGTTTTGGGTTTACAAGTTCCTAAAACTTGTTGGCGACTCTTTTGCTCTAGCTTTCTTCCCTTTGGAACGCCACCATACTTTAGTGTATGATCACAGTGGGGTTTAAGCTTGGGGTTATAGTGCTTGAAATATTCCCTACAGTTGTGTACACAATATCTGATTCCTTTCTCTTTCTTGTTCTTATTGGCTCAACTTTCAACCCTTCTCTTGTTCTTATCACTGGCGATCTCACAAGTTTATATGCCGTCTTGTTTTCTCCATTTTTGGTAAACTTTGATGTTATTGAGCTACGTTTTTGTAGGGTTTGCTTTGATTTGTAATGGGTTTAGTTTGATTTTATAATTGGGTTTTCTACTTTGCTTTAATTCTTAGAATTGTAGTTTAGGTTTGTGCAATTAAAGGGTTTAAAATTTGAACTTGAAGAATTGTTTCATTTGTTGTTAAAGATGAACTAATTATGAATTGTTGAGACATTGACTTTGTTAATCTTCATTTGCAGCTGACTAAGATCCTAGCATCGTGTTATTCAATTGCTAAAGATCAGATTTGCTTGGTGTATTTCTTAATGGGTTTTTGTTATTTTTACTTGTGTTTTTCTGATAGTGTGATTTTTTGGGATCTGATATTGTGATTGCAATTTTTAGTTGGGTATTTGTTAAGGTTTGATTTTTGTTGTAATATTCTTTGAAGTTGATTTAGTAAGGCTACCATTTTTTATATGAGGTCTGAACTGTAAGGTGAAAGATTGATTTATTAGGGGATACTTAATTTCGAATTTTTTGATTAGAGATTGATTTTTAAAAATTTTAACAGTGATTAATTTTGAATTTAATGAACTAGGTATTAATCAAAATGGGGGTTATAGGTGACATTCCGGTAACAACTATTGAGGATGTAGAGCGCTGCTAGAAGGGAGAAAGAGGAACAAAAGGTCACACTTCTGTGATGTCTTTGCAAAGGTATGAATTTAAGTGGCCTGTTTGATCTGGTTTGATAGTATGATCATGTTTTGATAAATTTGTGTAGTTGGAGTCCCTAATACAATTTATACCACATGTTAAGATACATCCTAAATACATACTACCTCCGTTTTTTATTAGTTGACACGTTTTGACTTTAGCACTATTCACACACTCCCCTTTGACCATGTTTTGTGATTTATACGTAATGAAAAATATAGCCATGTGGGGTCTTGTTAGATTCGTCATGGTATATATTTTCAAAATATCAAGTTTTTATAATTTTTACTTATCGGTAACTAAAGATATTAACGTTTTGATTTGTGCATTGGCAAACGTGACTAAAGAAAGGTGTCAAGCAACTAAAAAGAAACGGAGGAAGTAGTATTTAGTTTCCATTCAGCACCTATTTTACACTTGCAATTTGGATCTTGTTCATTTGTATAGTTAATATTTTGCATAACATATTAAAAATTGAGCAAGCTTTGTGCAGTGTGTGCTCGATTGCAATGTTGTTTTTCAATTTATATTTGAAAAGAATAAGCATATATAATTACTTTATCTCCTCTGCACAATCATACAATTTTCCTATTCTGTTATGAGGTCATGGAGTCTTGAAAGCA
Source organism: Chenopodium album (assembly GCF_948465745.1). Lineage (NCBI taxonomy): Eukaryota > Viridiplantae > Streptophyta > Magnoliopsida > Caryophyllales > Amaranthaceae > Chenopodium > Chenopodium album. The sequence goes on along the minus strand of NC_137854.1, from coordinate 16,862,414 downwards.
GTCTCTTTGTTAGTTGCGTACCCTTTATCTTCCCGACCCGATTTCATAATAGTGTAGCATGTTATCGATACTGCACGTTTATGTATGTTAAAGACTTCGTAGTTTTATTTGTAGTCTTTTACTTATGTACTAAGTCCAAGCTCTGAAGTTATAAAAAAAAGAGTATATGTTGAATATTAATGCGAATTTGGAGTACTATAAAGTAAGTATCTTCTTTTCTTTCTTTTGCAGTTTTATCATCAGTTTCAGGGCTTCAAGTTGCGGAAACGAAACTAAATGAGGGTTAGTCGCTGTATTGACCTTTATTCTTTGTAAATGCTGAAATTCTTAGTTATGCAGCTCATGTTGGAGCATCCAAAAAAAACTATTCTTGATCTTTTTGTCTTATTTAAAATTCTGTGGAGTATATTTCACCCTAATCTCTTAACAGCTAGCATTAAGTTTGTAGATGTGTGAATGTTGATGTCAATGTATCATTCTCCTAGAAGTAGGAATTTTTCTGCATTCTATCTTAGAGAAGTTGGTTAATTTCTCGAACTTTGATGGAATTTCTGGTTGTTCTTCTTGGAAGTATAAAGATACTATTTCATATACTTCCTCTGTTTTCTTTTATGTGTAACACAACCTTTGGACATGCTTTTTTAGGAGTTAATTATAGTAGGTAAACGAGCCAATTTATCAACATTATTCCAACACCCAGAATAGAGAAGGGTTAACTACTACATTTATAGATTATATTTTGATTGATCTGTCCGTTACATCACCTAATTTTTCCCTCAAAGTGTGTGCCATGAAGGTGTATTGCTAATAAAAGAAAATGGAGGAAGTATATGCTTGATCAATCTTAGAGACATTGAATTTTTTCCTTTGTGACAAGGTATTGATATTTAGGAGTGATAACATTAGCCAAAAGAGATGTAGCTTTTGGGGAGATTTATGAGCTTTACATGTGTAAAATTTTTCCTTGCATTATTCTAAATAAACAAGGGTGTGACAACCATTAAAACTACTCCAAGGGGTAATAGCTTCCTATAGGGCTATAGCTACACAGTTAAATGGCCTTTCTTGGATAGAAGTACTATTGCCATATTTTGTTGATGCTTTTTATGTACTTCACATTTTGTTACGTTCTGTATTTTTGTTAGTTTGTAATTTTTTTTCCATGTATGAATTTAGGCTAATTTTCCTTCAATAAAACCTGGAAACAAGTGGAAAATGGAGAAAAGAAAGGGAACCTAATGCAATTTGCTGTTTGTGTTTGATCTTTTGGGATCCATTTTTAATGACAGCTATGCTATGGGTTGTTGAAGGTATAGAAGCTATGTTTGCAGATATTGGTCACTTTACAACCTTCTCCATAAAGGTATGTTATCGTAGGTCATGTAGTCTAGAAGTTGCATCTATATACTGTCCTTTTCGGTTTAAGACTAGGTTTCAAGACCCAACATAATCGCCGAATCTAGATACCTAGGAACCAAAGCATGGTTGACACTTGACAGAAGAAGCGAATAAAATGAATGGAATTCTGTTAGCAAGGTGCTATAGAGCCAGTAAGAATTTAGTCAAAGCTCGTCTCTTAACTCAACTGAAATTAGCTGATCAAGCAGAGTTTGAAATGTGAAATGCTAGCATGCATTGTGCAAGTTCAAATGTCTTTATCAAATGAAAATAAAAAAGTGATTTGTGAGTAATGATACGAATTATATATTAAAGGTCAGATATATGATTATCACAGGTGTAATATTTCTGAGTTGTATGTTTGAATTGATTATAGGTCAAATATATGAATATCATCGGTGGAAAGTCCTTTGAGTTTGAAGTTTCTGAACTAAAAATGAATTTGACTTGATTTGACTCGATCAAGCTACCCTAAACTTTAGTTCAGTTTAAATCATTATATCTCTTATGCAGGATTTGAACCATGCAGTTTTGAGATGAAATCACATATTAGTATTTCTTATTGTATTTAGTTGCATGTATTGCTAATAGTTATGACCTGCATACGGTATAAATTTGATGGGTGCAGAGGACAAGTTGTTGAAATATGTACGTGTTAAAGCCATTCTTGTGAATAGTTAGAGTTTTCTAATTTATATTGTGGCTACTAAAAGGTTATGCATATACATATAAAAGGTTGGGGGGACACTCTGCTTGATGAAGCTTAAATACATATACATATAATATTGTAAGGTATTTTCTCTCCTTCAATTTGATGTGGTTGAATAGAAAGATGTAATTGCTTATTTCTGGAAATTTAGGCTCTAATTTTTTACTTTCCCTGGGTTTTTGCTCAAATTCTTTAATTTAGATGTTTGTTTTTTAATAATCGAAAATCATTTCTCGATCTAGTATTTCATTGTAAATCTAATTAGGTTCTTATTGTACTTGGATTTGAAAATAATTATCAAGTTTGTTTGGAATTTTGAACAAAATTAGGGTGTATTCTTATTTCTTCTCGACTTTATACAACCCTCAAACCAAATTCAAGCTTCCCCCAGAATTATCTTTATAGTTTTGTGATATTTGATGTTGAATATATTGTCATTGGTTAGGTTCTATTCAAGGTTTTGTTTATATTACAAATTATCTTTTGCTCTCAAACTATAAACCTATTCCTGCAGTTTGATATTAATGTGTTGTGGATACCATATCTGTCTCCTTTCTCTTTCCTGTAATAATTGGTTAAATTTTCATCTTTTCTATTGGATTTAACCTTTTATAGTTTTGTATGAATGTTGACTGTTTTTTTTTATACCAACGGTTCAGGAAGTGAGTTTGATGGTGGCCGTTATTCTACTCAGAGTTTTACTGGTGGTGAGGATCGGATACCGAGGAAAGTGTTAGTGTTAGTCTCCCTTGATTATAGTTCTGTTGGTTATTTTTTGGGACATATTTAGAGTGTTTTTATCTTTGATTTGCATGATTTGGTGTTCTGATTTTGTGACTTTTATGATGTTTGTGTCATATGGTAAATGCTTGATTAAGATATGAGCTATTTTGGGTAGCCTGGTTTTGAGAAATGGGAGATTTCGAGATGATTATCCACCTTTTGGGGCAAATTGAAGAGCAACTGAGCGATTTGGTTATCCTGAATTGACTATTAAATTGTTGGGTTGTGGGGCATTTCTGGTGCTGATCACATTGGAGAAATGTTCTCATGCATCCTTTGTCTTCTTCTCCCTCATACCTTGCCAAAGTTGGGGCTTTCTGAATTATTGTATGCTTTTCCTTTTCCCCCTTTTTTTGGGTAGGGTGTTTCTGCTTGGGTACATGTATTTAAGTATTTTATTACATCATTTTTATGCTAGTTTGTATGTATTTGGGAGGGATGTCTATGTGTGTAGACTTTTCTATGTCCCAAGTATTAGCTTTTTAACTACGATGCATAGCATTATTGGTCCAAAGCAAGTGTTAATTGTCTACAAGTTCTTGTTATTTTCTGAATATTTAGTCATATGCTATTAAGAGTCACAACTTGCATTTAGATACTCTTGTATAGGCCACCTTGAGAGGGTAATTGTGCACATGATCTGGAAAACCAGTATTAGGCTATCAAATACTGCATAGTTTGTTCAACTGTACTAGTTTTATTTCATATGATTGATCTGTCTCAGAAAAAACTATGTTTGTACTCAACAGCTTCATTAGAATTTTAACTTTCAATCTAACAATTGTTTGGTTTTATATATGCTCAAGCTTTGTTATGACATACATTGCCATTTCTTCTAGAAATTGTCTATTTGCCAAACCAATTAGGTAACTAATAAGGATAGAAATAGTTGCCTTAGTGACAATTATTACAACTTATTCTTTTATTGATTGTCGGGCAACAGAATAGAGGTAATACTAAAATACAGATTATTGGTAGATGGTGTCCTGATTAGCCGATTATTGAGTAATGATTGAAATGTATGGCATGTTTGTTTTATTTTTTTGATTACCGGAATGCAATTTTTGATGAAGTGTATGGTATGCTACAATTTTACAGGTCAGGAAACATTGCTGCAGAGATGTCGAGAGCTGGAAAACATCCAAGATACAAGCAATAGATAGTGCTAATCTAGATCAGATTTGTAAGATGTGTTCTATTTAAGCTCCCTTAACAGATTATCAAGAATATTGAGTCATTAAAGAAGTCATAATTGTACCTCAAAAATTTTTGTTGATCTTAAATTAGTGTCACAATTTCTAAATTTAAGTGTTTTGCTAACTACTTGGGGGGTGTTAAACGTTGAGTAATCTAACCATGGAATACATCTCTATTTTAAATAAATAATGACCATGAGGGTCTTTAAAATTATTGCTTTTTTCTTTAACAAAAATGGATGATTTTTTTTAAAACTTATGAGAAATAATTAGGGGTTTTTAAAGCTTTGGATGATCTAATGTGATGGTGTGTTCTATGTATTTCTCGATTATTAATTCTCTCTCAATTTATGTGTCCGAAAATCATTTTGGTTAAATGTCGAATAAGTTATTCAGTAAAGATTTTGGGAATCACATTCGCCGTCAAGAGTTTACGTTTTAGTCAAAATTGACATAAAATTAACAAAAAAAACTTTAATTTGCGTGTAAAAAAATTGGCTCATACCATAAATTGTTCTATACATTAAGAGTTAGATGGAAGGTAAGGGTGATAAATCAATAAATATAAGTTTAAAATTGAATTTATAAAAGTAGGAAATTTTCTAAAAATGAGAAAAATATTAATTAGAGAAATCATAAAACTGAATAGAAGTAGGAATCCTAATTAGAGAAATCATAAAGCTGAAAGGAAGTTGAAACAGAGTAAGCAAGAATCTGGAAGAAGATTTCAACAATTAGATCTCAACAAACTCCTTTCATCAAAAAAAATGTTGTGATTAACCCTACATGGATTTGCGACAATTATGAGGAACTCAACTAATCAAAAACACCTTTTATAATGAAAATTTCAACGTTATGGTAGAATCGTGCTAGATTAAAATATAATTAAGTGTTTTTAATTATGTTTATACAACCATACTAATAGATACCTTTAGAAAAAGAGATGGTGGAATTGAAGCATGGGAGAGAGAGAGAGAGAGAGCGAAGGGGATTAGAATAAGAACAATGCGTTGAGAGAGGGAGGGAGGGAGATAGAAGTAGAGAGAGAAAGAGGGGGAATGTGTGAAAGGAAGATGCTTTGAGAGTTGGAAGGTCAAGAGAGCGGAAAGAGAGAGCATGAGAGAAAAAAGGTCAGGGAGAGAGGAGCCGAGAGAAGAGAAAGAGAGAGAGAACGAAGAGCTAGAAAGAACTTAAGAGATAGAGAAGGAGAGTGAGAGAAGGAGGGTCATGAAAGAGAAATAGACGGGGATTAGAAGAGAGACAAATACATCGATAAAAATAGTAAGAAATAAAGTGAAACAGATGAAGAGAGAGAGAGGGGGGCTGAAAGAATGAGCAGGATAAAGAGAAGTCGGGTGAGATAGAAGGGCTAGGGGGAGAGTAAGGCTAGGGGAGAGGGAGCAAATACAACCTATTAATTTTCAAAACCTTTTAGAGGATGGAACAAGGACAAGAAAGATTAGGAAACAAGAGTGAGAGAAAGAGTTTAGGTCAATAAAAGAAGGAATGAGTGAGAGAGGAGCAAGTCGAGCAATAACTTTCAAATCCATAGAAAAAGAATAATTAAGACAAGACAAGTGGAAAAGAAAAGGAAAAAGAGAGAATTACAATATAGGGCAACAAAGAAATGAAAAGGTTGGACTTGTTTCTCTATCACTTACTTCTTACCACCCTTTTCAAAATATCCCCTTTTTCCACTCATTTCCAATTTACTCTATTGTTCGAAACTAATAAGACACTTTGTAATAAAAAGAGTGAGTAGTTATACTCTACTTAATACTTTAGAGATACATATTTAATTAATTACCAAATTCTAGATAACTTTTATTAAAATTGTTTTCCATAGATATTTCTCCATAGCAACCTTATCACTACTCCTTATTACTACTTGCTATTACAAAACCCGAATATAGCCATGAATATCACAAAAACCAAACATAACTTAACCACGAATTTTATTTATCTTGCCGTCGGGGAAGGGGGCATGGAAGAGAGAGAGAGAGAGAGAGAGAGAGAGAGAGAGAGAGAGAGAGAGAGAGAGAGATACGGTCACTCAATAAGTGCAAATTTGTGGTAAAAGAGGAGAGCGCATCCTAGGAGAGGAGAGACCTTGCTAAGAGTGGAGAGAACAGCTGGAATAGAGAGAGAGAGAGAAGAGAGAGAGAGAGAGAGAGGGAGGGTAGGCTAAAAGAGGAGATATGGAAGAGAGAGAGAGAGAGAGAGAGAGAGAGAGAGAGAGAGAGAGAGGGAGGGTAGGCTAAAAGAGGAGATATGGAAGAGAGAGAGAGAGAGAGAGAGTCATTCAATAAGTGCAATTAAGTGCTAAGAGAGGATAGAGCATCCTAGGAGAGGAGAGACCTTGGTAAGAGTGGAGAGAACGGCTGGAAGAGAGAGAGAGGGCAGACTAAGAGAGAAGAGCTAGAGCATGCTAGGAGAGGAAAGGTTTCGGGAAAGAGAATAAAAGGAGAGGAAAAAGGGTTGGGAGAAGAGAGAGAACAAGGGATAGGAAGAGAAAGAAAGAGAGAAAGACAAGGGTCGAAAGAGAAACAAGGGTTGGAAGAGAAAGAGAGAGAAATAGATAGAGTGATAGAGAGAGAGAAAGAGAAGCCAAGAAAGATAAAAGGGTCGGGGGGGATCGATTATAAAATTTAGTGCTAGCTACAGTTTTCAATAGAAAAACAACATTATACACATAGTAACTCGAATTTTTTTTAATCTTATAGAGTCTCACTAACAACAATAAAATTCTTTCATATCTTTTACGTTTAATCCATTTTACATAACCTTAACCTTTAATATTGAATTTTTTTTTTATTACTACTCATTATTATCACAATCATTTTAATACAGAGCTATTCGAAAATTATTTAAGTAATAAGAAATTGTATTGCGTTTTAAAATATATAATGGCGTTCTAGATTACCTCACTTTTAATAATTGTTTATTCATAGATATATGTCCATAGCAACTTTTTCACTACTTATTACTACTTACAAATTCATGTATCCTTGCTATTACAAAACCCGAACACAACTGCAAATATCACAAAAAAAGAAAACAACCACGAATTGTACTTATCTTGCCGTCAGGGGGCACGCGCAACGCGCAGCTTCAACGACTAGATTAAACAAATTTAAATTTATATATGAAAGTACCTCCTTTTTTTTCTTGTGTGTTTGACGAAACGACAAAGGCTTAGGATCTCTTTGTAATCTTACTATAAGGAAATTCAATGCTAACACAATGGGAAAAAACTAGGAAAAATTAGAAATAATAATCCCAACTTTATTTCATCAATTTCGATAAAATAATCTCAACTTTGGATTATACTGGAATAATATGAATTTTAGGGGGTCTTCTTTTTCTTCAAACCCTAACTAGTCAAAAAAAGTCATTGACCTATTATATCTGGTCACTTGACATGTGTCAAGTTCTGATTGGTCCAAAAATTAAAAAAAAACCTAAAACCACCCAACTTAGCCTCGTCAGACCCCATGCAACCACCACCCTTCGCCGCCGGCCCAACCACCATCCTCGTTAGACCCCCACGCAAACACCACCCTGGTCGCCGCTCCAACCACCATCCCCCCTCCCCGAAACCTCCATGCGACCACCAACAAAAACCCTCTCAATTCCACCCCAAAAATCACCGCCCTGCCGCTAATTTCCCCTCCCCCTGCGCCGCTAATTCACGAATTGGTAACATCTATGAAATGTAATTGCTTGAAAATTGTTGCGAAATTGGGTTGCGGTTTTGGTTGATGTGTATTTTTAGATTGAAATAGAGATTGTTTGGTAGTTTCGAGGTCGATGGGTGCAGTTGTGGTGGCTGCGGCTAGGGTGGTTGTGGTGTTTGGCGAGGCAAGAGGGGAAGTCAACAACGAGTGGGGCTGGGGTTTTGGGATGAGGGATGTCAGATAATGGGTGGAGTTGGTGTTTTCCGGGGTGGGGGGTCATGGTCAGGTTTCGTGGTCTAAGCGTGGGTTTTCCGGTGAAAGAGGGAGAGGGAAGTGGGTGGGGTTGGGAGCTCCGGTGAGCAGGGGTGGAGGGTTGGGTGATTGCTGTTGTTTGCTTTTTTTTTTAATTTTTTTTTTAATTTTTGTAACCAATTAATTTGTGACATGTGTCACTTTAACAAAAAAAAAATAAAATTAACCCATTCAACCAATAGCCGGTATTTGGGATTGAAGAACAAGAAGACCCCCCAAAGTTTGGATTATTCCAGTATAATCCAAAGTTGGGATTATTCTACCAAAATTGATGAAAGTTGGACTTATTATTTCTGATTTTTCCAAAAAACTAAGCAATATGAAATTCTGCTTATGATATTGCTGCAGTCTGTAGGTGGTTTATCTTTTTCAGCAATCCATTTCAATAGCTCCCTCCTCTTTGTTTTAATGTTGATGTGTAGAAGATTCCTTCTCATTGTTTCCTCAATCGTAAGTGTAGGTAATATTTCAAACACCCAACTTTGAGCCCCACTGTGATCATGCACTTAAGCATGGTGGTTCAAAAGGGAAGGAAGCTAGAGCAAAAGAGTCGCCTTAGGAACTTGTACACCGTTCACGAGTGTGAAGGTTACATCCCATTCACGATCACAGAGATCGCTAATCCATAGTGGTCCAGAACCATGACTGGATATTCGAGGATGATGGTAAGAATCCAACCTAAAACAGAATGAACCCGCCCTAAGTAGTCCTCTACTTTATTTTTCTCATACTCATGTGCGCTTTCCGATCAACATACAATAATCATTAAATTAATCCTAAGCCTGTTTAATCTATGTTGGTTGATTATTAATGCACAAATAAATATATTATTGGCGATCACTTGAATTAAAATCATATTAGCCTAAACCAATTTATTAATTATCTTATTGGGCGTGATTTCAAGTACAAATTTCCTTTAAATCCGCAGAAAAGGCGTGATCAAGCAATAACAATAATATCAAGCAACATAATAATATTGACACAACAAACATTATCAAAATCATAATAAATATTATCATTAAAGCATAGTAATATTAGCAAGATCCAGTGCAACAACGCATACGAGCATTCTTATGGTTAGCTTGCCATGACAGGGTGCTTGGGAATTTAAACAAGTTCAAAAGGAAGCTTACAGAAGAACCCAAGTGTTACATTTGTGGCGCACAAGAAGAAAGCACACTTCATATTCTTCGAGATTGCCCAGCCGCAAGAGCAGTTTGGAGGAAGACTCTTACCCCTTCGATAAGCCAACAATTTTATCTAAGGCAGCATCAAGGAATGAATTGTTCAAAATATGAAAAATCCGGACCAAGATGATGAAGAAAGTTGGGTTACTGTAGGGAATATTTCAAGCATCCCAAACTTGAACCCCACTGTGATTATACACTTAAATATGGTGCCGTCCAAAGGGAAGGAAACGAGAGCAAAAGAGTCACCAATTAACAAGTTTTAGGAACTTGTAAACCGTTCACAGCGTGAAGGTTACACCTCTTCACGATCCATGAGATCGCTAACTCTAACAGGTCTGGAACCATGACTGGATGTTCGGGGATGAGGCTACGAATTCAATCTAAAAGAGAAAGAACTCGCTCTATAAAATAGGTGTAGACACCCATTTGTGTCTCCCCAAAACCAAATCCAGTGATGAATACCTTTCACGTCGAATCATAATCGAATGAAGTGAAAGTGTGAAAAGTCTAGTGTTGCGGTTAGTTTTTATTAAAAATCTTTCTTTCTGTTTTCGAAAACCTACCCAATTTTATGAAAATATCCAATCTAGTTTAGTTTGGTCCATGATAAAGGTCCAATAATGGTATAGTTGGATGGAGATCAAAAATACCTTTCCAACGATGTATTATAAGCCAAATTCTGATGAATAATGTGGAAGTTATGGCCAAAATACTAAACTGGGCCCAAACCGGATTTTACCTACAACCCAATGATCATGAGAAGGGTACACAGGTTTAATCCTATTCATAAACTAGTTAGGATTTATTAGAAGCTTCTATAAGTTTATAAAAGATCTTAATTATCCTTTTTTGAAAAGATAATATCAAAGAGTTTAAATTTGAATAAAACTTTCCTTTTTTTAAGTCCTAATTCTATTCGGATTTAAAGATGTTCAAAGACAGTCAGATATTATTTTTGTTCCTTATAATCTTTATCCAAATGTTATATCGCTAGATAGATATTGAAATTATCTTTCCAATGATATATTATAATATTAATTCCAAACTGTAACGAAAAAGATATGAAAGGAAGACGAAACTCTATCCAATACTGACACCCTTCCATTATTTCGGCTATATCTTTTTATCTAAAAAATATTTTAATCTGATTCTAATATGGTTGGAAATTAGACTTCAAGAGCTTTTCAACGATATATTATATTCCTTATTTGAACTTCTGGATCAAAAGGTATGATAAAAACAAAATCCGCAAAAAACTGTCTTTCGTCGCTGGACGACTGTTTTGTCGCCTCGCGACAAAGCTTGTCGCCAGGCGACAAAACTTATATTGGCGACAAAGTGGAGTTTTATTCCTCTTCAAATTCTGACTATTTTCTATCAGATTCCGGACTATTTTCCTATAAATAGGGTCCCTGAACCTACGTTTTTAATTAACTCTCATCTACAATCTACAATCACCTTATTCTCTCTCGAGCAATATATGCTTTCTTTCTATCTCTCTTTCTAAACTAGCTTTTTCAAGCACAATTTCGCATTCACAAGATTTAGAAACACCTAGCCAAGTTCGAAGTTGCCTTAGCCCTAGACGTGAAAGGTTGATAATTTCTGAGGGTTTGGTCCCAACTCTAGTCTAAACTTTTTAACTCTTTCTTTCACTTATTTTGATTTAATTGTTTAATTATTTATTGTTTTCATTGAAGTTTACTAATTCGTGTATTTTGTTATTAAAAAGAGGTACGAGACTTCAAAGTAAGTAATTAGCTTACTCCCTTTTTTTTCAATGTAGAAAACATGTTTATTATTGATTAATTCCTAGTATCATGTTTAGGGTGCCTTTTATTCTTTCTAATAGCATGTTAGTATCATGTTGGGTTTAAAGCTTTGATCTTTATTGTTTAGTGACATGCTAGGATTTGTTATTAATCTTGTTAGTATCATGCTTAGGATCTTGCTATTATTATTATTAAGCTTTATTGTTGATATGATGATTATGATTATGGTGATTATGATTATTATGATGATTATTATTATGTTGCTTAAAATTTATATTATTGTTATTTCTTGATCACGCATTTTATGCAATTTTAAAGGGAATTTGCACTTGTAATCACGCCAAATAAGATAATTAATAATTTGGTTTAGGCTAATATGATTTTAATTCAAGTGATCGCCAATAATAGTTTTGTTTGTGCATTAATATTCAACAAACATAGATTAAACAGGTTTAGGGTTAATCTAACGTTTGCATATTAGTCAAAAGCGCACATGAATACAAATAGAATAAAGTAGAGCGGATGAGACTCGAAAAATTCTAAGTATTTCATGTGCGTAATTTTGATTAACATTATTGTCATATGCATAAAAAAAAGGTCCTCATTGGATAGACCTTCCGAAATGAGTCAAAAACATAGGATTTTACACGTAGGAAATTTGAGAAATATCTTTCACAACTAGAATCGAAATAATACTGCGAAATCTGAAAACTTCTAAGAACACAGATACCTGCTGAGGCATGTAGGAACTAGCGTCTAGAAAACAAAGACCGTCTCCTGTAAAGAGCTTCTGTCGCCTCGCGACAGTTTTGTCGCCGCTTGGCGACAGGGGTTCTTTTGCGGCGACAGTTTCTGTAGTTGTAACACCCCCAAATCTCCCTCTACGGAAATATTAGTATAATACGTATAATTATACCGTAGAGATAGACCTAGGCGTATTACCGCCGCGTGATTACGCAAGGCTACTCAACTTACTAAAAATAACAATACTTTGCAGCGGAAACTTCAATACTCTTCTTTATTAATAATAACCATAAATAGTAACCAAGTTATGAGTACTTAAAATAGGTACAAGACCAAATTCCTAATTTAGTGAAAACCAATCCCGGGACTCCAATGCGTCATTTATTGACTCCAACCTGAAAATAAGCAATACTGCTTACCTTTATGGTAAACAGGGCGAACCAAAACAAATAAGAAGTACGAGTTAGCAAAATATGCTTAGTACGATAAGTGCAAGATAATTAAACTCAATTTATTCGCAAACATGCTTTAAAACCAATTTCCAATAAATAATCCAATAATTCCAAACTCATGGTTTAAAACCAATTCTCAATAATTCCAATATCAATAATCAATAAAACCAATTCCAATTATTTAAAAACCAATTCCTCATATTAAAACCAATTCCTCTCCTAAGTGTGCACACCCCCCAAGCTAGTCTCCTTATGTTACAAGGCTATTCTTGAGGAAAGACCCGGTCATGCAAAGTCCAAGGCCTTATCAATAAACCAAATCCGCATAGTGGGATTACCAACATGCTTATAAAGCATAAATAATAATAAATCCATGATTCAATAAATCCTCTTTCAAATCCAATAATCCAACCTTTAATAATAATAAATTCAACATGCTTTTAAAATCAATCCTTTTTAAACATGAATAATAAATTAATTAATCAAAACATGTTATAAAATCAATACTCCAATTTAATTATTAAAACCAATCCTTTAAACATACTTTTATTCATAAACCATAAATCAATTCAATTTAATTCAATTCGTCATAAAATCATTTAAACATGTTATTCAAATCGATCACTTTCAAGGTATCTAGCCACCTAACGTACCTTGATCTTCACTTAGCCAACAACACTTCAAAAGAACTCTCAAGTAGCTTGATCAAAAACACCTTACAAATAAATATAACCTTAATCAATATAAGGTTAACAAATAATGACAAATAATTAAATTAAACCCTCCCAACTATATGTACATGAACCTCTTAAATTAATTCAACATGAACATTATTAAAATCTGATTTTATATAATTAAAACTACTCATAATAATTTCATATTAATCTCCCATAATAATAATAATAATAATTGAATAAAAGAAAAGGAGAAGAAAAGAATTGGATTTGCGTAGGAAATAATAGGAAATAACTCCTTCAATATAGCTCCGAATTGAGTGATTCTTGAGCCTAACCTCAAGGATTTTTCGAGAGGAACAACTTTTTGTGAAACGTCACTACCCCAAAAAATGACCAGAAGTGCCCGAAAATTGGCTTCAAAGATGAACAGGATGATTTGTGTAAAATTGAGGAGAAGAAAAGAAGAGAATTTGTGTGAAGAATGTGAGAGATATGAAGGGGTATTTATAGGATAGTATGAGCATGAATTATGGTAGGAAAATGTAGAAAGAATTATGCTAATTAGGGTTTAAGAGATTAATTGGAGAAGTAAGCAAAGATTTAAGGAAAGTTTTGATATTTGAAGGGATTGTGTATAATTGAATATGGAAGGTATGTATGTAATGAAAAATATTAAGGAAATTGGAATTGCTTGGGGAATAATTAAGAAGAATGAATGGAAATTAAATATAATAATTAGATATCAAAAAGATGGAGAATTAGAATTATGGAAAATAGGAGATTTTAGGGAGATAATTAAAAATACAAATTACCAAAATATTTTCCCAAAATCTTTATGGGATGGCCGAAATTATTGAGCTTCCTAAGCTCATATTTTCGGCCTTCCTATTTAGTATTTAGGAATATATTTTGCTAGTTTTAAGGAATTAAAAATAATTGTGTAAATAATATATATTGTAATAAATAATTAAATAATAAAATACCAAATATTCACCAAATAATTTAACTTATAAAATCAGATTTTATACATTTCGGACTTATTAAAATAATAATAAAATATAGCTTTTGCCTTAATTAAAATATCCGAAATATATAAATAATCCGGTTTTTAAAATAGGATAAATGGATAATAAATCTTATCCAAAATAATGATTAGTTTTCAAAATACTTTTGGCGCCAAAATTCAAATATTATTTTGGCTCCAAATAATAAATTTACTAAAATACCCTTTTTATTAAATAATTCCTAATTAATAATTAGGAAAATACGTATGAAAATACGGGGTATTACAGTAGTTTGGCGCCAAGTTCTTCCAATACCAAGCCAGAACTCTGCCTTCTAGTACTGTTGGCTCGATTCTACTTCCTGATTGAGTTTTTCTCACTTTTCTGAAACCCATATGTGTTCTACATATGGCCATAACCCTCTAGGGGTTCACGCTCCATCTACCCAATCGAACGCTCCTGGAAACGATGGGTACATCCGAGTTAGTGAATCCACCAAAATGTGGAAGCAAGTTTTTAACTTGCGGGGTCCCATCCATACGCGCCAACCCTTCCAGGTTAGGCTTCCGCGCGATGCATCCGGACTCATAACCATGGACCCTCTTTGACTTAACCCATATCCTTGAACTTTAGAGAATAAGAGCCATGATTAGGTTGCAAACTCATTGCATCATATTGTGACTATGTGATCTACTTGTGCATTCTTGCTTGTGCATACTATATATGTGCTAATCGTTTGTTTGAATTGTGTTTAAAACTAAATAAATTGACTAATGACTAAAAAGGACTTTGTCTAATTAATTAATTAATTAATTTAGGATTAATTAAAGGCTAATAAATTAATAAACTTGACTTAGTACGACATTAGGCATGTCCCTTTAGAGTAAAATTACTAGAAACAGTCCAGGTTAATGTTCCAATAATGGCGCAGAAATCTGGGCTATGGCGCCTCTGTTTATTGTCTGTCGCCTAGCGACAGGCTTTAGACAGTGGCGACAGTCCTGTTGTTATAGCGACAGTCCAGTTTATTGCTCGAGTCATCACGACGAGTCTAATTAAATAGTCTACTAATCAGTTTACCGATTTATTAACGGTTCAAACCATGTCCAAGTCTTTAATTGAGTCTAGGCACTTAAGTCCCACGGTCATACACTAGAGTCAAAGCATGTCACTCACACACACTTAAAATGCACACACATAACATGTTTGTCACACCATGACCATGTCTAGGGAGTCTTGAATGCGTGTTTTCCGTCATTTTTTTTAGGGGGGTAAGTCGTATATTAATCCTCCAATCAACCACTTCATTGAACCTATTCCCAAAATATGCACCCTACTTTCGCTTTTCTCCTTTTTATTATTTATTTCTAAACCATAAAATCAAAGTCGATTAGAGTCGGGTTATTAAAACGAATATGGTTTAATTTACAGCGCGTGGACAAGAAAGGAAGGGCGTCTAATCAAGGACAACACTTTCATTCAAGTAGCACTTTTTGACAAACCAATTGGTAGGAAAAGGAAGGCTTAGAAGATAATGGCTAGTCAAGAAGAACTTAATGAAGTTAGGGGAGAGGTAGCTAACTTGGCTGAGATTTTGAAAGGTTTAACCCTTCAAATCAATGACCCTGTGAAACAACAACAAATGGACCTAATCCAGGAAAGCTTGAGCAAACTATCCAATGACTTTAGGTTCCAAGGGATTAGCTCACAAGGGGTCTCGGTGGATAAGGACCTTCTTCTGCAGAAGTTCAATGCCAACGACATCCCGAAATTCAAACCTATGGATAACCCTTATTTTCTTTTAAGAGCTTTTGAAACTGTAATGAATATTAAGGGGATAGACAAGAAAGCCTTTCATTCTGTATTTTTTTGTCTTTAGAAACTGTGCGTCAACAGTAGTACTTTTCTCTTGATAAAGAGAAGACCTCTAGTTGGGAGTCCATTGTAAGTGCTTTCATTGAAAGGTATAAATGTAAAATTCAAGTTGAAACCGATCATAGAGAACTTGAAATTTTAAAAACAAAAAGAAAATGAAGGCTTTACTTCCTTCTTTAACAAATGGAGGGAGACTACCGCAAAGATGGTTGAGGTACCTAGTGAGAAGGAATATGTAAGGATGTTCATTAAGAACCTCCAAGAAAATACTCTAAGCACCTTAAGTACCAAATCAATTTGCACACTTTTAAGGTCGTCTATGATATTGGTATCAATATTGAAGACGACTTAGCCAAACAAAAGGCTGCTAACAATAACTCCAACAGTGGCTGGAAAGGTAAGAAGAACGACAATCCTGCTTCTTCCAAAACCACCCACTCAAATAATGTTGGCACCTTTAACCTATATGAAGTCCTAGCCATGAACAACAACCAAGGACAAAAGAAACCATTTAGGAAGAACTATACTCCTATTGGTATGAGTTATGACACCGCGTTTGACCGTCTACACACAAAAGGTCTTATAACTCCTATTGGACCATTTGGGGACCCACCTGTCGAAAAGAGGACGGCTAGCTGGAACCCAAATGCACACTGTAAGTATCATCATGGCAGGGGCCATCCTACGAAAAATTGTTGGAGGCTAAAGGAAGCCATCCAAGATCTAATTAATAGCAACAAACTTCCATTGCCCCCTGGAAGTAAGAAGCCAAGCATCAACACCGCGCCACTATCAGATTCTTTGATCATTTCCGATGAAGAGAGTCAAGTAGACCCATCTAGTCTCATAGAACCTATTGAGACCATTGAAGAAGAAGAGATTTTCGAAGATGCCATTGACTCCTATGGGCAAGAACCTGTGACTAGGCAAGATATACATGCCCTAACACTACTTATGTCCTAAGCAAACAAGCTACTGTTTCAAGCCAAGGAGGTTGTGAAAGAACAAAACGAGTTGCTTAAAAATAGACCTCCACCCAAGGAGAAGAAACCCTTCTCTCTACAAGTAATTGACACTCCCAAAAAGAGTAATAGGCTATATACTCCAATTGGGACTTCATATGCCAACATGTTTAAAATGCTCTCCGAGAATGGCAAGATCCAACCTCTCGAACCGAGACCATTTGAATCACTCAAAAGGACAGATAGGTATTACTGTCCATACCATCAACCAGGGGAACATACAATAGAGAACTGTTTCAAGTTCAAAGGGTTAGTCCAACAATTGATTGATGACAAGAAACTAGTCCAACTCCTACAAGATGCCACAATCAATGGAGTATGGGACAGTGATGAGGAGGATGTCTACCTCAAAGATATCGAAGAGACTCCTTTATCAACAATATACCCAGTAAGTGACATTTGGGACAAAGAAGATTCACCCATAGATGTCCTCACCAGGTTCGGGAGAATGCAACCTCCCATTACAACACAACCTATGCCTACAATTCAACAAGTTCCCATACCAATCATAGAAGACAACGACGTTCTAAAACAATTAAAGAAGACCAAAGTCGAAATGAATGTATGGAAACTCTTAGCCACATCCCGAGAGCACAGGGTTGCAATTATGGATGCCTTGGCTAAGGTAGGCATAGATTCGGACACCACTCCTGAGGGGTTAGCTAATTTCCTCACGAGTGATCTCCCAAGTCCTATCAACTTAGTCACTTTTTCAGACAAAGATTTACCACCAGAAGGTGACAAGCACAACAAGGCTCTTAACCTCACAGTAATATGTAAAAGGATGAATGTTCCTATGACTCTTGTAGACAATGGGTCAGCAATCAACGTTTGCCCACTTAGAACTGCAAGAATGTTAGGCATAAGAGATGAGGATTTATCCCCATCAACACAAGGAATAAGAGCCTATGATAACTCACACCGTCAAGCATTAGGTACAATTACCATGAACATAACGGCGGGAGCAATCGAACATGCTACCACATTCCAAGTAGTGGATATTAAGGCATCCTTTAACCTACTATTGGGACGCCCTTGGCTCCATGACCTAAAGGCCGTCCCTTCATCTCTTCACCAACAGGTGAAAGCCATAATTGGAGGAATACCAATTACCATTGATGCTTCACCTATGAGGATTAAAACAGTGGAAAATCCACTAATTAATGTAGAACATGATGAAGATTTGTGGGGCTTTAACGAAGAGGTCTCCTTGATAGAGGAAGATGAGAGGACCCCTCTTCACTATGACCTCTACTCAAACATGGTGACTAATACTATCTTAAGAAAACAAGGACACTTTCTTGGAATGACTCTAGGAAAGAAGAAAGAGATAGCTAAGCACATGGGATTACCTGGCCTCCCTAAGTTAGACACTTTCAGACTTGGTTTTAAACCAACTCTCGAAGACCTTAAGCGAGCCCAGGAAAAGTCAAGAGCACGTAGGATTGCTCGCACGCAAAAGAAAGAAATACCCATGGATCAATATCCTCTCACCCTAAATGGACAATTTATAAGAGAAGGAGAGGATTATCCATGTTATGAATTTCCTGAACCCTTTGTTGTAAATGGCATAAGACAACCAGGGTTCGAAATATTTCTGGATTGTTACTTCCTAGATGAGATCCCAACTCCAAACCATAGGGAGAAAGCACCCCCTTGTTTTGACTTTAATGTCATGGGACTCTTCTTTAGGCGAGAAAAGAATGAGCCAAGATACGTAGAGGACAATTCTTCACTCATTCAAACAGTCCTACAAAGTGAAAACTTTGATCAGTCAAAGTTCATCACTCCGATAGAAGATTAAGAGCGAGGATGGCGCAAAACGGTAAAGGTGACCACTACAAATGGAAGGAGGATCTCTGTAACCACGGGACAAGGGCCAATGTTTGAAGAGTCGCCTGAGTCAGAGTCCGAGTCCGATTCAGAGTCTTTCCCTATCGAGTCTTCCAAATCTCTAGTTATAGCACCCCCCATCTTCCATTTCTACTCCTAGGATAGTTAGTAGTCAAGTCCCGACGGACATTTCCTTATTTGATGTAATGATTTCTGAATTCAATAATATGTCTTCTTCCCCTTATTCTTCTTGTTTTTCTTTAACCAAAGATGACGAGCATTGCTTAACTTACCATAAAAATAACAAAGAAATAATTAAATCAATGGAAACACTTGAAAATAGAACGCCAATAATCGAAGATACAAAAACGGTTGACATCTCAAAAGATCCAACCATTAAAAGAGAAGTTAAAATCGGACTTACACTAAGTAAAGATGAAAGAACCGATCTAATTAATCTACTTAAAGAATTTATCGATGTATTTGCTTGGTCATATGAAGATATGCCAGGCATTAATAGAGAAATAGCTCAACACACAATACCATTAATTCCAGGAATGAAACCTGTAAAACAAAAGTTACGTCGAATGAAACCCGACGTAGCTCTTAAAATAAAAGAAGAAGTTCAAAAACAAATAACTGCAGGTTTTATTAGGGTATCTAAGTACCCCGAATGGGTCGCTAATGTGGTCCCAGTTCTGAAAAAAGATGGTAGAGTTCGAATGTGTGTCGACTATCGAGACCTAAACAAGGCAAGTCCAAAGGACGACTTCCCTTTACCCACATCGATATTTTGGTAGATAATACGGCAAATCACGCACTTCTCTCATTTATGGATGGATACGCAGGGTACAACCAGATTCTCATGGCCGAAGAAGACATGGAGAAAACCACATTCATAACACCTTGGGGTACTTACTGTTACACGGTAATGCCATTCGGGTTGAAAAACGCGGGTGCTACTTACTAACGAGCAGCAACTGCCCTACTCCATGACATGATGCACAAAGAAGTGGAGGTCTATGTAGATGACATGATTGTAAAATCTAGAGATCGTCTAGGACATCAAATAGCCTGAAGAAATTTCTTCGAAAGGTTACGAAAATACAATATGAGGTTGAACCCCTCCAAATGTGCTTTCGGAGTAACCTCAGGAAAACTCTTGGGACATGTCATAAGCTCTAAAGGAATAGAGATAGACCCAACCAATATTAAAGCAATCATGTCCATGCCACTGCCCAAAACCAAAAAGCAAATTCGGGGATTCATCGGCCGGTTGCAATACATAAGTAGGTTCATATCCAAGCTAACCACAATATGTGAACCAATATTCAAAAAACTCAAGAAGAATGTGCCAGTCATATGGGACGATGAGTGTCAAAAAGCCTTTGAGAAGATCAAAGCCTATCTCGCAAATCCTCCTGTATTAGCCCCAGTGCTCCCAGGAATACCTTTAAGGTTATACTTGACAGTTACAAAGGAAACAA
This sequence comes from Chenopodium album, assembly GCF_948465745.1. Lineage (NCBI taxonomy): Eukaryota > Viridiplantae > Streptophyta > Magnoliopsida > Caryophyllales > Amaranthaceae > Chenopodium > Chenopodium album. Next base: position 16,842,283 of record NC_137854.1, on the reverse strand, counting down.
TGGGAGTTATGCTTGCGCAAGAGGTAGAAGATAAAGAAAATTCTATCTACTACCTAAGTAAAAAGATGCTCGAATATGAGACACGCTATACACCATTAGAGAAGTTGTGCCTCGCGTTGGTGTGGGCCATGACCAAATTAAGGCACTACATGCTTGTACACACAGTTTATGTAGCATCACGAATGGATCCCCTCAAGTACTTATTCGAGAGATCTACACTTAATGGGCGCATTTAAAGGTGGATAGTTAACTTAGCCCAGTTTGATATAAGATTCATGCCTCAAAAGGCAATTAAAGGATCAGTGGTATCGGATTTTCTAGCAGATTTCCCAATTGAAGATTCGACGCCAATAGAAGAGAACGAATTTCCAGATGAGAATTTAATGATGACGGAAGATGATACATGAACCTTATACTTTGATGGAGCCTCGAACCAAAAGGGATGTGGTGTAGGAGTCCTATTAGTGTCACCCAAAGAGGAACACGTTCCCATCTCTATAAAGTTAGATTTCGACGTTACCAACAACGCAGCCGAATATGAAGCATGCGTGGTAGGCCTCAAAACAGCTTTAGCCTTAGGCGTAAAGAAACTCCGGATTTTCGGAGATTCCTCTTTAATCATCAATCAAATCTCAAAAAGATGGAAGGTTAGGAGTGAAAGCTTAGCTCCTAACCAAACATATTTGGAAACCCTCACTGATCAGTTGGAAAAGGTGGAATACACCTATCTTCCTAGAGAGGAAAATCAATTCGCCGATGCCTTGGCACTACTAGCCTCAATGGTTAGAATTCCTAAGGAAATTGAGCAAATGCCTTTAACCATAGAGAAGAGGCACAAACCAGCATACATTCAAGCTATAAAAGATGATGAAGTGGTTCAAGAAGAAGAACAAGAGGAAGAACCATGGTACGCAGACATACTTAACTATGTCACCAAAGGAGAATATCCTCCTTATGCTGACAAAAGGGCAAAACGAGCCCTAAGACTTTTGGCTTCCCAGTTTGTACTCATAGGAGATGAGTTACACAAAAGGGTACCTAAAGGTCGAGCTTTATTATGTGTAGGCAAAAAGGATGCTCAAAGAGCTATGAGAGTTGTCCATGAAGGAATATGTGGAACACATGTTAATGGCAAGATGCTAGTCCAAAAGATAATGCGAGAAGGGTATTATTGGACTACCATGAATAGGGACTGTCATTAATACGTAAAAAGATGTCCCAAATGCCAAATTTACGCAAATTTGCAACATGTTCCACCATCTCTCCTCTACACATACACTTCACCATGGCCTTTCTCAACATGGGGGATTGACATAATTGGAAAAATTACACCTCCCGGGACAGGAGGTCATGAATACATCTTAGTCGCAATAGATTACTTCACAAAGTGGGTAGAAGCACAATCATATGCTAAACTCACCGCAAAACATGTAGCACTCTTTATCGAAAGAAACATAATTTGTCGATACGGAGTCCCGCATGAAATGATAAGTGACAATGGAACTCACTTTCAAGCTGAATGTGAAGAATTGCTACAAAAGTATGGTATTCAACTTCACCATTCCTCCCCTAATAGACCTCAAGAAAATGGAGCAGTTGAGGCCGCTAATAAGAACTTAAAAACTATTATCGAGAAAATGACCGAGAATTACAAAGATTGGCCTGACAAACTCCACTTTGCACTATGGGGCTATCGTACGTCAATCCGAACATCAACAGGAAATACGCCATTCAACCTAGTATATGGAATGGATGTCGTACAACCTGTGGAATTAGAAATACTTTCTCTACACATTGCGTTAGAAAGTAAGCTCGATGAAGTCGAATGGACTAGAGCACGGTATGAAGAGCTAATTCTACTTGATGAAAAACGACTAGAAGCTCTACATCATACCCAATGCTATCAAACTCGTATCGCTAGACACTTCAACAAGAAGGTCAAGACTAGAAATATCAAGGTTGGGAACTTGGTATTAAAAGCACTAAGGAAAAATGTTTTGGACCCAAGAGGCAAGTTCAGGCCTAATTGGTCCGGACCATGCATTGTCAAAACATCCTGTCAGGAGGTGCAGCTAAATTAACTGACATGAACGGCAATGAGTTTTCAAATATGACAAATCTTGACCAACTTAAGAAGTACTACCCGTAATTACTTGAGTAAAACACTCAAGAGAGCTACGTTTGGCCTGATTCCTTAAGCAAAGGATACGTAGGCAACCCTTTAAAGGGTGTGGCCACTTTAATCTTTCTAAATCTCGCATCCCAGAGTTAAAATATTCATGACTGCAAAGATACAGAGCTGGCGCCAAAAGAAAGCCTCTGTCGCCAGGCGACAGAAGAAAAAAGCCGGCGACAGAAGTTTAGCCAGTAGCGCTTATTTTCTGCGAGTGTCTTGACAAATTCTGTGCATTCTGAAAAAAATTTCGACTTCCGTACTCGAAAAAAAAATCTTCCAAAAATAAATATTTTAATTGTTTTCATTACTTTAAATGTAAAGTTAATTTAAATAAAAAGCTGAAATTTTATTGATTAATAAAAAAGTACATTATTGATGAAATAAGGCTTAAAGAAATTAACTTAAAACAATTTAAATTGTCTAATAAATCAAAGGAAAAGCAATGCTCTAATCTTCTTTTTCTTTCTTAATTCTTTTCCAATTCTTGTCTGCATTTTCTTCTTCTTCATCCATCATCTTTGCTAGGAGGCACCCATTAGAGGATCTGCATTCTATTTTGGTGTAGATGGTCTCTCCCTCCGCTAAAACTCCATGCTTCTTTTCCACCCTAACTTTCTTTTCTGTAGAGTCAATTTTTCTTTTTCCTTTGTCTTTTTAGAGCTCTTCTTTTTAGGCATAATAGGAGTCTTAAACTCACTTCTTTCACCTAGGCGCTCTTTAGCAGGAGCTTTCTTATCTCCCAGACGAGTCTTCACATTGGTCTTCTCAACCTTGACTTGGTTTTTCTGAAATCTTCCATCAACCTTGTCTCTCCAACAATTAGTGGCATTGGGTTTCTCCCTGACTCAATTTGTTCTAGGACAGATATAATTATCGCTTGGCCTTCGTTATCTTTACCACTAGTAAGGACATATTGGCTAATCATGCAAAAGAGGAAGGCTCTTCTTCTATAAACATGAGAAAATCCAGAGCAAGGTTTATCAAAATAAAAACGTGCAAATTCTTTCAAGTCAATTGTATTACCATGCACTATATTTTTTAGATCTGTACCCCTTAGATCAAAGAAACGCTCATAATCTTTGTAATAATACTCACTCACCGCAAGATCTAAGGAACGAAAGCCTAGAATGGCTCCAAATTCTTCCGGTAAAGGGCAAATTTCATCATAGAATAATTTAAAACAGTGAGAATTAGTATCCCAATATTCTAAGGCGGTATGAATAAAATCTATGTCAAGATCTACCCCCTTTATACCAAAAATACCCCCCATATGGAAAAAGTCTAATTCTTTTCTCTCTCTAGCAGTTAAAGAACGACACCATTCACGTGTATAATCACAAAAGGTTTTCTTAACTTGAGACATAATTAATCATTAATTTGTTTAATTATTAATCTGTTCGAATTATGCAGAAAACGTCAGTTCTGGGGGCTATTTATAAGCTATTTTCTTGGCAGCATTCAATTCCTGGAAGAATTAGGATAATCAATGCTGTCGCCAAGCGACAAGTTTGTCGCGTGGCGACAGGCATGATTACGTGGCACCAGTATATTTTTAGCAGCGACAGCCACACGCTTTGTAAACCGCGTTTTCCTTACTCAAGTTCGACTTTGATTTGACTTACCCAATACACTTTGTTTCACCTCTATCATTTTTTCTCTCTTGGTTAAGTTTAATTAAATTAAGCTTTTTTTTTTTAAGTCGAGTGATTTTATTTCATTTTATTTTTCATCTTTCTTTTTTTTGGAGGAAAAGTCGGTATCCTCCATTAATAATAAAAATGACGGAAATTTTGGGCAAAAATCACATTTTTTCACACACTCACACGCACATAAAATAAAATGAAAAATAAAATGCAAGAGATAAAATGTTTAATAAATAATAATTGCATATGTATAAAGTGTCTAATACATGAGTCATATAAATACAAATTAGATAAAGTCCTACAAAGTCAAATAAATAAAAAATACAGGTACAACTACGGTGCGGGAGGCCGCAAATGATGAGGGATGTTGAAAGTATCAAAGAAAGTCCTACTCCGTGGAGTGTGTCCCTCACCATCTCCCGAGCCGCCTGTCGGCGGAAACTGCAACTCAGGGCCAGCCCAACCCCGCTCACCCTGATATCCAATAGATAGTGGCTGAGGCTGCAAGGGCTGCTGCGACGACGAGCCAACCTCGTATGTCCCACCACCCATCCTACCTCGACTGGTCGGCCCAGTCAGAGCATCCTCGGGAGACGACGCTGAGTCCTCTATAGGGGCGACCTCAAAACGACCACCCCGACCGCCTGAAGTAGTTCGGCGACGCCTCGAGTCGGACCTAGTAGTCTCCCTCCTAGGCTCGGGTCTCGACCGAGTGCGTGGAGAGGGAATAGGCTGTCCCTGCAAGAGTAAATCAAATTAGAAAACAAGTAAAGATAAGACAAAAAGATGATGCTAAAGCAAGAAGTAATACCTCCTCAGCGTCGTTGCTACGACAGGTAGCACGGTTCCGCAACCTCACGAGCTGGCTGCGAAAGGCGTCTATGCACCTCACCATAGCTGTCTCCACCTCGCGAGAAAACTGCCAAAACAACTGGAGTTAGTAGCAGTTTATAATCAAACATAAAAACAAAATGTACAAGTATACTTACCCGAGTCTGGTGACGGGGAATGGAGCGCTCCACGAACCGCTCCACCTCCGGAGCTGGCGGAATCAGCTCCTCGATCGGCCCGTACATGCCCTGATAGCTTATGGACATCCTCGGGGGAATGAACTCCATAGGACCGGCCTGATAAAGACAAAAGGTTGGAAATCACTTGGGGGCTACCTATTAGATTGCAAATGAAATAAAATAGAAGCATACTGTTGCCTCCTCAGAAAGGACAGTAGCCGGCGCTAGCAACGGTAGCAGATCCTCCTCGTAACTCTGCTCGAGGAGAACATAGGATCTCCAAGGAGTACCCCGAGACGATCCACTCGCTCGGTCCCGCTGCAAGGCATCATGGAACATGTGCCGGGGTGGAGGAGCAGGGACGACAAAGACGTCTGAATAGTGCTGAATGGCTACCCTCTCTCCTAGGTAGACCACTGCGTCGTATGTCCCTAGAAAATACCGACGCTCAGCAGTATACTGTGCAGCTAGCACATGAATAGTGAAATTGGCCCAGGGTCGATAGACCAGACCATGCTCCTACAAAACAATCATATGAGATGAAAAACTAACACGAAAGAAAAATGATAAAAGAAAAAGAAGTGTTTGGGAGAGCCTACCGAAAGGATCATCTCTCGAAGACGGAGCGCCTCTAGCGGACCTCGGCGGCCTCCCCAACTAGCAGCAACAGGGAGCACGCGAGGCGAAGGTCTTGCAGGCGCAAGTGAGGGAAAGTACTCGTAGAACCAGATCTACATGAATGGCAAAGGTTAATAAACGTTTACACTAATTAGAGCTAAATCAAAAAAGAAGAAAGAGATATACCTCTACGACCCTCCAGAAGCTGGAAAGTGCCACCTCTCCAGACAAGACCCTATGACGGCAAGAACGTCGCAGGCCTAGTAGAAAGTGTGCATAGGCCAGGCTGGCCCAGTCATACGTCCCGACCAGGTGGAGGTCACGAACGGCGGACGGGTAGTAAAGAAGTAATCTACTACCTCAGTTAGGAGACAACGTCCCTGACAGCAAAATCAGCACAAAGATGCGCACTCGCTGCTCACGAGTGGTGGCATCATCCTCCAAAGCTGCAACCAGTGTACAGCGACGAATGCATCGGGAGCTCATCTATCCCGACTGAGCCTCATCTTGGGCCCGAATAGCGATCGGACCCAATAACTCCAGAACGACCTGTGAGTGGACCGTGATGTCACTGTCAAATGGCAGAGGAGTGGACTGGAACTCTAGCTCCGTATTGAGGCTAAATTCAGCTGGAGTGACTGTCATCTCACCCCAAAAGAACTCCACTAAAGCTCGGACAACGAGGTTACCCCCGTTGTATGAAAGCATGGCCCGAGTGGCCAAAAGAAGAGGAGTCAACCCACATGACTCCCAAAGCCGACGTAAACCCTCATCTCTGCTGATGAAGGTGTCGTAGAGCGAGCGAACCAATGGTGGAATTACCCGAGCCGTGGCTACAGGTCCTCCCACCTGCAAGACCGCGTCGGACTTGCTCCGACAAATGATGTACGGGTGCGTGAAACAAAGTACGCTCGTCCCAATCCGGAAGAAGTCCAAGCCTGGACGTAGATGGAACGTCCTCGCCGTCGCTAGCTGGCTCGTCCTCTCGGCGCGAGTCTCTCGATCGAGAGCCGGAACCACGTCGTCTAGCCATGCTAATTTATGTAAAAGTAATTAATTTTAAGGCTCTATAGTATCTAAGGTTCGCCTAAGCCGCATGATACTATGTTCACAAAAAACAGAGTACGTAGTACTAAAACAGAGCAAAAATTTCAATTGAGCATAATTAGAATTTTCAAGCAAATAAACAATTTCTTGCAATAATATGGTAAATATTGTGACAAATTGTACAAGAAAAGACGGCAAAAATATGAAGAACGGGCTACATCGTTCTTCACGACCTTACGAGGTCCAACAATGGTGAATTGCTCATTTCTTCACCAAATTGAGTCAAACAAGTCTCATAATACTCCCAAGGCAATGTACAAGCATAATAAAAAAAAATCAAGGCATAAAATTCAACAAACAAAGCAAATCAAGCATGAACATATTAAAAAAAACAGAGTAGAGTTTGAGCAAAACTTACATAGATTGGGAAAATAGATGAAATAAGCTTTGATTTGCAACAAGTTTGAGCGAATTCGGTTGAGAATCGAGCAAGAACCGGCAATTTGAAATTTTCGTGAGAAACGCACAAGTAGAGCAGCAGCAGCGAAATGAGAAAGAAAGAAGACGAGTGTTTTAAAACCCCGATTCTGTCGCCAAACGACAGGATTGTCGCGAGGCGACAGACTCTGTCGATTGGCGACAGATGCAAATGCTGGCGACAGGCTGTTCTGGCTGGCACTAGAGTGGCGACAAGATGTTGGGCCCCGCATTATGATTATGTGGACCTAGTGCAGTAGTTTGGGTTCCTTGGTACGCCAGTTAGCCCCTCTAAGCAAAATTGACATGGCTTAGTAATCAGCTCGATTACAATCACATTAAGTGATCGACCTGATAAAAGATCGTCTCACTTAGCTTAAAGCGCCTAAGTATTGGCTCATAGCAAGGCACCGAAATAATGGTTCATAAGAAGAACCGACGCAATGGTTCACAAAAGTTGAAGCACCGACGTATTGGTACAAAAGTAATATTAAAGATCAATACGTAGAGTGATCTTCGACGATGTCCCAACATAGAGAGGAGTTGTCTAGTGGCGAGATACTGCCGTTGTGAAATAATGTCACAAATTCTGAAGATGGCGAGATATGGTCACCTTCGACGGTCCCTCAAGATAAAGAAGAGATTGTCTACAGCGGCGACGCACTGCCGTGGCGACGTACTGCAACAACCCTGAACATGACGACGTACAGTTATTTTCGACGATGTTCCCGAGATATTGTGGAGGATTGTCACCAAGAGAAGTTGAAGATGACGACGCAATGTTACCTTCAAAGATGGCGTTCTCTAGCCTGTAGAAAGTCATTGAAACAAAATGCAACAAAAACGGCTACCCAGAGACGTGTGCTCGACGGTGCAAGATACGCGTTTCTTAACTCTTTTATCTGTTTAACTAACATTGTTTTGCAGGTATCAGCGTTACAAGAATGATTTGGGATCGCCGAACGTTCTGAATCATTCTCCGTCCCTATCGATACTTTGACTTTTGTTTTCGAAACATTCGTTTCTCCAAACTCAGTCAAAGTGGGGGCTTCTGTAGACACCCATTTGTGTCTCCCCAAAACCAAACCCAGTGATGAATGGCTTTCACGTCAAACTATAATCGAATAAGGTGAAAGTGTTGAAAAGTCAAGTATTGCAGTTTAGTTTTTATTAAAATTCTCTTCTCTCTGTTTTTGAATACAACTCTATTTGTTAAAAATAGCCAATCTAGTTTAGTTTGGTCCATAATAAGGGTCCAATAATAGTGTAATTGAATGGGCCTCGAAAAGACCTTTCCAACAATATATTATGAGCCCAAATCCGATGAATATTGAGGAAGTTATGGCCAAAATACTAAATTGGGCCCGGTTAATTATTTACATACGAATGATCTAGAGGAGGGCCCAATGTTAATTATTATTCCTAAAATTATTAGGATTAATTATAACTTTCTAGAAGTTTCTAGAAGGTTCTTTTAAATTCTAATATTATTAGATTTAATAACTATTTTAAGATGGATTTTTATTTGGAATAAAATATTATTATTTTTATTATTGTATTATTATTTTTAAAAGATACGTTTTATCTTCTGTACGGATTCCGTATATCAATTTGGTTAAAGATCGGATTCCGCGTGGAAAGCGCGTGCAAGTCAGATTGTCGCCAAATGACAAGTCTGTCGCTTGGCGACAGACCTTGTCGCCTCGCGACAGACACTGTCTCCTCGCGACATCGTGTAGTTTTATTCGTTATCAAATTCTATGATTTTCCGAACTATTTTCCTTATAAATAGGGTCTTGAACCTCCGTTTTCATTCATCCAGAATCAATTCTCTCTATTCTCTCTTGAGCAATATATGCTTTCTTTCTCTCTCTCTTTCTAAACCAACCTTTTATTAAATACAATTCCGCATACACAAGATTTAGAATCATCTAGCCAAGTTCGAAGTTGCCTTCGCCCTAGACGGTCAAGGTTTAATATTTTCTGAGGGTTTGGTCCAAATCTAGCTAGTTTAAACTTTATTTAATTTGATTCTAGTTTAATTCTTTAATCTTTATTATTTTTATTTTCATTGAAGTTTACTAACGCGTGTATTTTGTTATTAGAAAGAGGTACGAGGCTTCAAAGTATGTAATCTTATTATCCTCTTTCAATTTAGAAAGCATGCTTATATTATTTTAATTCCTAGTATCATGTTAGGATGTTATTTATTGCTTTCTAGAATCATGTTTAGGGTGCCTTTACTCTTTTCTAATATCATGATAGCATGTTAGTACCATTTTAGGTTTAAAGCTTTGATCTTTATTGCTTAGTGACATGCTAGGATTTGTTATTAATCTTGTTAGTATCATGCCTAGGATCTTGCTATTATATTTAAGCTTTATTATGCCTTATCATTATTAGGATTATATTATGATCATTATTATTATTATTCTAATTATTATGTTGCTTGACATTATTTATCATTGTTATTGCTTGATCACGCCTTTTATGCATGTTTAAAGGGAATTTGTACTTGAAATCACGCTTAATAAGATAATTAATAATTTGGTTTAGGCTAATATGATTTTAACTCAAGTGATCGCCAATAATAGGATTATTTGTGCATTAATCTTCAACCAACATAGATTCAAAAGGTTAGGGTTAATATAATGTTTGCATGTTAGTCAAAAAGCGCACATGAATACGAGCAGAATAAAGTAGAGGCCTATTTTATAGGGCGGGTCCTTTCTTTTGTAGATTGGATTCGTACCCTCATCCCCGAATCCTATTTGGTTCAAGACCTTATGGAGTTGACGATATCCTGGATCGTTTTGGGTTTACAAGTTCCTAGAACTTGTTGGCAACTCTTTTTCTCTCATTTCTTTCCCTTTGGAACGCCACCATACTTTAGTGTATGATCACAGTGGGGTTCAAGCTTGGGGTTATGATGCTTGAAATATTCCCTACACGACCTCTTGAGTAACGCATATGTGGATGTTATTCTGCCTGATCTTTCTCTTTGGGGTTTTTGTTAGTGGTTGAGGAAGTTGGGATGTTTGTTTCTGGAACTAATTTCAACAACCTTAGTTGGTGATTTGTAGACTACCATGGCTAGTGGAGATGTTTCTTCAGGTTCTGAACGGTGTAGAATTTTGAAGTTTTCAGAGGAATTTTGGTATAATTGAATTTCCATTGATGAGGGTTTAGAGGATTTTAAAGAGTTTGATGGTTTTTACTTGGAGTGGTTCAATTGATTTGACAGTGAGGTAAAAAGTTAGGTGAGGAATATATTCTTTTATATTAATTGAAGCGGTGTAAAGGATCTCAACAAATTACTGTTCAATCATTAATTGAATAATTCCAATTTATTTTTCAGAAATAGGCTGGATGATTTTAACTAAATTTTTTTTCAATCCAAATTCAATTAATTTCCAAAAATACACTTTTTCAAGAAAACATATGTATTTGGAACATGCTTTCTACACGCATGCAATGTACTATGTACATTACTAATCATACACGTAAATGAGTGTTTGTGAAACTAACCTCTTGGAATTCTCCACCGGTGACACTTCAGTTATTTTAAGCACACTACAGTTGTGCTAAATGCTCTTTTTCCTCTTTTTACAATATTTCTGATTTTGCCATATCTTGGAACTTCAGAAGCAATCAATTCAGGTTGATCATCCCAAGTTCCAGTCTCAATTTCTCAAATATTTCTCTGTTCAAGGGGTTTATCAGAATATCTGCAATTTGTTTTTCAGTTTCATAAAATTCTAACTTAATATTCCTTTGCTCCACATTATCTTTTAGAAAGTGATGTCTAATATATGGATGTGCTTAACCTTTGAGTGTTGAACTAGATCCTTAGAAATACATATAGCACTTGTATTATCACAGTAAATAGGAACATACATTTAAATTTAATACCAAAATCTCTAACCTGTTGCTTTATCCATAAAATTTGAGACACAACATGCTGCTGCTGCTACATATTTAACTTCAGCTGTAGATAATGCAATTGTGTTTTGCTTCTTGGAACCCCAAGAAACTAATTATGGTAATAAAAACTATACCATACCTGAAGTGCTTTTTCAATTAACCAAATCACCTGCATAGTCAGCATCAGTAAAACCATTTAAATAAAATGAATCACATCTAGCATATAAGAGACTCAAGTCACCAGTTCCTTTTAAGTATCGAAGGATTCTCTTTAATGCTATCAAGTGTGACTCATTTGGATTTGCTTGGAACCTGGCACATAGACCTACACTAAAAGATATGTCAAGTCTACTAGCTGTTAAGTATAGTAGAGAGCCAATGATTTAATTATCTTTGTTTAAATGCGTTTGATTTTCATTTAATTCAATTAGCTTTGATTGAATGAATTTGAATTTCTTTAATTCAATTCAAAAAGATTTAATGAATGCATTTGACTTTCATTTGATCCTATTAGCTTTGTTCCAATGTAGTTAACTTTCATTTGATTCAGATACTTTATTGATTGCAATTGACTTTTTATTTTATTCAAAAAAATTTGTTTGAATGTGTTTTACTTGCATTTGATTCAATTAGCTTAGTTGAATTCATTTGACTTTCATTTGATTCAAAAACTTTGTTTGTGTTTGACTTTTATTTGATTCGGTTAGAAATGTTGAATGCTTTTGACTTTCATTTGATTCAATTATCTTTGTTTGGATATGTATTACTTTCATTTAATTTAATTAGCTTTTGATGTTGAATACATTTGACTTTAATTTAATTCAATTAGCTTTGTTGAATGCATTTGACTTTAATTTAATTCAATTATCTTTGTTGAATACTTGAATGCCACTAATGAATCACATATTATAGGATTCTTACGCACGTTTATGCTTGTATTATGTTGCTTTTTAGGTCTTTTAATCGCTTTTTAAGTCGCAAATGCATAAGTTGTCCATTTTGTGCTCTATTGAGCTCTGTTTGTGTTTTAAATGTTTTGGGTAGCTTTTAACACTATATGGACGCTTTCGGTGTAGTTTGGAAGAATCGGAGAATGAAAGAATGATAAGTCAATGAATTGAGGTCACTCAATGAAGGATATGTGTTTGTGGAAGCTTAGGGAGTTAGAAACGAAGAAAAATAACGGCTTATAAAGTGTCAAAAATGACCTTTGTTTCTACATATCGGATTGAGAGGATTTGTTTGTGGAAGCTTAGGGAGTTAGGAAAGAAGAAACATAACGGTTTATTAAGTGTCAAAAATGACCTTTGTTTCTACATATCGAAATGAGAGGATTCAAGTTGGGATGAAAATTAAACATAAAGAGTTTTCCAACGATAGGTCACATGCCCCTATAAGATCCCCTAAACATGAGTTATTCCCTCCATGTTTTTTTAAGTGACACAGTTTGACCGACACAAAGTTTTAGGAGATTTTATTGACTTTAATAAAATAAGATGTAAGTGGGGTAGGTTGGAGGAGTGAGAAATGATAAAGTAAAAGAATGTGAGAGGAAGTGGGGACCATGAAAGGAATGAGAAATGATAAAGTAAGAGATAGTGGGGTGAAGATATATTATTAAAATGTAAAGAATTTCTAAAAGAGGAAGTGTGTCACTTAAAAAAACATGGTCGGAAATGGAAAGTGTGTCACTTAAAAAAAACACGGAGGGAGTACATCCACTACAAATCTGCCTGCGAACCAGAGATATGTTGTGCCCCACCCATCTTCTGCTTGGTTCGTTGGATACCCAGGCCAAAGGCTGCCGCCTAGTAGCAACTGGCCTCGTCTTTAGGCCTTGTGTCTTCCCACCATGCAAGGCTTCATCGACTACGCTTCCACATCTTGCCTTTTTGTCAAGCAATCATAATACGACCTATGTAATTGTGATTTTTCTAGTATTTTTTATTTAATTATGTTGAGATTAGTTTTACGATAATATATATATCAAGGGATTTTATATCTCCCTTAATTCTCGTAGGCCGTTTATGCCTTTTTTTTTATACGTTCCCAATAACGTCTCATACTAATAGAGCGTGCACTCATTTTTTATAAGGAGTTCTTCACCTCCTTATTACTCCTTCCATGTGGAACTTAGGATGAAAAACCCCAACATAATTATCGACAAAAATCTTACTCCTCCATCCCTTACGATTAAATGTCTCATTCTCATGCAAATTCATATACATTATATCTTTTCTAATTCCTTCCAACCAAGTTATTATAGGTCTCCCTCTCTCTCATTATTTCACTCTTCGTACCGGTGTACCTTCATGTCTTCATTTTACATGTCTAAACCAACACAGACAATTTTCCTAGATATTTATCATTAAAAAATAAAAAATAATGGGGTATTTACACTATCTTGGGGGGTCAGTGATCCTAAATTTTTTTTAAGTTAGAATGCTTGGAATAGTTTAATTGAGGTTTTGAATTGATGTGATTTAAACTAGAAAAAAATATTTTATTGTAATACTTCCTCCATTTTTTAATACTTGTAACACTTCCCTAAAATGAATATATAATAATACTTGCAACACACTATAAATGAAAAGTTTTTTGGGAAAAAGTTACATTATTTCTCTTATTTAAATCACATGGCCCGCTAAACTATACTCCAAAAAACCTCTCACCCCATTTTAAAGTTTATTACTCCCTCCGTGTTTTTTTAAGTGTTAGTTTGACCAGCACATAGTTTTAGACAATTTAATTGACTTAAATAAAATAAGAGGTAAGTGGGGTAGTTAGATTATTAAAAAATTGTAAAAGAAAGATAATGAGGTTAATAGTTTATTGAAAAGTAATGAATGTGAGAGAGAAAGATATAATAAAAAAAGTTTCAGTGGGTTTGGGTGGGGACCATGAGAGGAGAGAGATAAAATATTTTAATGTAGTTTTTTGCCAAAAAAGGAAGTGTAACACTAAAAAAAACACGGCCGAAAATAGGAAGTGTAACACTTAAAAAAACGCGGAGGGAGTACATTATGTGAACTCTAATTTTCTTAAATAGCGTGAAAAAGTGTGTGTAACAACTATTAAAAAAACGGAGGAAGTATATGATACTTGTCCAAAATACATTGTATATGAACAATAAATAAAAAATTCAATTCTAGTTCCTATGCTGGTTTTGGGACTCAATTATGTCACTGAAGAACTTGACAATTGGATAAGGCTTAAAAAATGGTGTTGAAAACTTCAAAATGCGGCATTCTTTGGTGATAGGTGAATTAGTGACGACGATAATCGAGTAACATGAATGATGATGTTACCCCTTGTTTTTTAGGTCTTGAATACATCCACTTTAATTAGTTGTGTTCTGGATAACTATTAGACTTCTATTCTACGGAGTACTTCCCTTTGCTATTATATGGCCTGTTCCATTTGAAATCTAGATACAATTTATGATTTAAAATGTTCTTTTAAATTATTTTCAACATATAGAAAATATATACTACCTCTATTTTACATTATTTATAACGATTTGATATAAAGTAGATAGGTTAAATGTCTAATCGTTGCAAATAATAGGAAACAGAGGTAGTATTTAGTTTAGAATGATCATATTTGATTCGTTTTAATGACTGCTTTTACTATATCAAATTATTATCATTTAGAATAAAATGTAAATAGAAATATAAATGTATTATTTAAAATGTGCATTGACAAATGCAACAAAAAAAAGTTAAGAATTGAAGGAAATGTAATGAGTAATATTGTTTGTTACTTCCTAAGAAAAATATACCCTAAACCTTAACTTCATTTGTTTATGAAACAAGTGTGTAAATGAGGGGAGATAAATATTGATGACGAGAGAAATAGAGCGAGAGTGGAATAACGATTGAGAAATCTACTTACAAAGTGATGGAGCAATCTTTATGAACACACACTCCATTTTAGCATATCGGCCAATATTATAGGGACGAAGGTATTTATCCAGACATTGTCTGAATTTTACTTCGTATTAAGTATTACTTTTATATTTAGTTTAGAATGATTTTATTTGATTCGTTATAACGACCACTTTTAGTATATCAAACTATAAGTTATAATAAAATGTAAATAGAAATATAAATATATATGTACATGTGGGGTACTATTTTATATTTTGTAGTTGATACTTTAAAAGCATTCATATAGTCTCTTTACCTTATTCAAATTATCATAACCCCAATCCAACCCGCAACACATAATACACTGATATACACAGACAGGCCCACGGCCCCCCTCTCAAAGACCTGATCCCTGCTGTGTTTCAAGAAGGCTGACCAATGAGCGAAAATTGGTTTATACAATACCTATCATTTTTAACATTGGGTACAAAATCTTCATTTTATTCTTCGCAGTAGTTTGGGGAGTAACCCTCTTCAAGTTTCTTGATACCTTATCATATAATTTCTCCGTTTCCTTTTAGTTGACACATTTCCTTAATTACATTTGTTAATGCACAAATTCAATCATTAATATCTTTAATTACCGATAAAGCAAAAATTATAAATTGTTGATATTTCGAAAATATACATTATGACGAATCTAACAAGATCTCACCTACCTATATTTTTCTTTATATATAAATCACAAAACATGGTCGAAGGGAGGTGTGTGAATAGTGCTAACATGTCAACTAAAATAAAACAGAGGTAGTAGTATAGTTTTTTTTTTTTTTTTTTTTTTTTGTCATCATATATATTCCCTCTGCCCCAATAAAAGAACTACATTAAAAGTGGTAAAAATCTAGACAAAAGTACAAGACAAGTGAATAATTTAAGGGAGGAAAAAGTGAAAAGTACAATTATAAAACAAATGTTGGAGAAAGAAAGTGGAAAAAAGTACTCCCCCGTTCCCTTTTGATAGTCCCTTATGGCAAATTTTAGTCCCAAAATGTTCACCCCATTTGCTTTTTCCAACAACCACTAATATTAATTTTTTACCAAAATTCCCTCTAATTTGCAACAATACTTGTGCAAATTTATATTTTCCATGTAAATTTTGTTTTCCCATGTACTTTTATTATTTTCTCTCTCTATTTTTTTGCATACCCAATATTAATAAACTTTTTCAATGTACTTTAAATATTCTTATTTGTGTTTATTAATTCCCGTGAAAAATGCCCATAAGGGACTATCAAAATGAGACGGAGGGAGTACAATGCAAGTGAATAATTTAAGGTAAATTAGAAAGTTTATTGAATAACTTTAAAAGAATGAGGAGATATTTAGTTTAGAATGATTTTATTTGATTCGTTTTAATGACTACTTTTAGTATATCAAACTATAAATTATAAATAAAATGTAATTAGAAATATAAATATATGATTTAAAATGTGCATTGACAAATGCATCAAAAAGAAATGGGAAGAATTTAAGGAAATGAAAGGAAGTAATATAGTTCGTTACTTCCTAAGAAAAAGGAAAAAGTAAATACACCCTAAACCTTAGCTTCACTTTTTTATAAAGCAAGTGTAAATGATGGAGATAAATATTGATAAGGTGAGAAATAGAGCAAGGGTGGAATAACGATTGGGAAATCGACCTACAAAGATATGGAGCAATCTTGATGAACTAACATTTCATTTTTGCATATCGGCCAATATTATAAGGACGAAGGCTCGAAGGGATTAATCATGGTATTGTCTTAATTTTACTCCATATTACCATCTATCTATACTATATATTAAAAGACGTTTCTTTTTTTTAAAAAAAAAGGGTGTCACGTGGCACTCTTCCATGTATGTGTGTCTATGTCACAAATTCACAATGCCACGTCATCATCCAAAGTATATGCACCACGAAAGCTAGCCACTTCAATTAACAAAATAAAATATGCTTTCAACAATATTCGAACTCATAACCTCTAATATAAATAGGTAATACTTTTACCACAACCAACTATTATTAATGTTTTAAGTTACACATAATATTATAATATTCTTATTATTTATTAAGTAAATTAGAGGTAGTATAATTCATATATTTTTCACAAGATAAAAATAAAAATACATATGATGTAAAAAAAAAGTTACATATAAGGCAAAGCCCGAAATACTACACATACTAACTATCTAAATAGTAGAACATAATTTTTAAATTAAGCAAAAGGTATACAAATTAGCAACATGGGGCATTGCCTAGGGTACACACTAGTTATAATATTGTTATGCACTCATATAGCCATACATAAGAAGAATATATATGTGTGCGTGTGCCGTGTGGAGTACGAGTATTACTCCGTATCTTATGTAATTAAGAGCATTCATATAAGCTTGATTGTAAAGTAATATTATCATACCATAATGAAATAAAAACAATTTACAAGTACCACGGAATCTGTATTAATCACTTAGAGGATAAGGAGTATAAAATAATCCTGGACCTCAAAAGCGACCATGTAATTTTGAGCAGATTGAGTTGTGTCGTAACACTCCCCACACCCAACGCACAGTCCCATGTTGGAAATGGTAATGCAATCAGATAATTGTAAATCTTGACGATTCGCATTTGTGGGGGATTAAACATTTCAAGGAATACTCGTGGCCGATCGGGTGGGTCGTTGGCCAACCAGATGGGCCGTTGCTCGACCGGGCCCACCTAATTTGCTAGGTTTGTTTATTTGTCTCCTGTTTTTATGATACATATAAATATGAGTATTGTCTTTTTCTTTTAAAATTAATAATACAGTATTATTGAACCCTAAACATATAAACACAAGTCTATCCTTTTGAGATCTGAACAGTTCTTGAGCAATTCCAACGTTCGAATTCGAGTACACGAATTATGGAGGTTGTTGTGTAAAACTTGGGGGTGCGAGCGTCACTAGGATACTTGTACTGATAGTGGCGTATTTTGCTTCTAAGTCAGTGGGTTCCAAACCACGACACAATTGAAGGAGAACAGGCAGTTGGTTCGAGTATGGCGATCGAATTTGTTCCAGAGTAGTTCTTGATTTGTCTATTATTATTCATGGAATCAACGGGTATTTTTTCCAACAATTAAGAAACGCAATATTATTTATACTCTCTTTTGATTGCCATGATTTGGGATCGTTCTCGTTTCACTATGGGATTTCGTTTGCCGCAAGAAATTATATTCTGTACGTTGGAGCTTTATTTGGGTTCAATGTATTTGATCGGATGTTGAATAAATTGATCAATAATCTTTTTCGGTAATCAAGGTCGGTCATGTTCCCATTATTTTTAATTTGAGGGCTTGTTGTCAGAGCCTTTGTGAGTTTCTTGCACGAATTCGATTTGTCCATATGTGTTGGACTTTATTAATTTGATTGAAGTCGGTGGCTTTAATTTGGTTTTGGGATTATTCCGCTTGCTGGAAACTAATATTGCAAGCATTCAATTCCTATGATCACATCTAATGGAATTTTATAGTGAAATCTTGCATCAATATTGGGGAACTTTATAGTGTATAAAGGCTTGCTGCGAATTTTTGAGTAATGCGTTGATATTAATGGTCATGGAGTGCGATCAACTAGTTTCTTGTTTTTTGACGATGGGGTCCAAAATTGTACTCCAAGATTGACGAGTGATTCGAATTATGTGCTGGAGGTTCCTTCGTCAAGTCGGATATTCTACAAATTGGTATGAAATTTATTATTATTGCTAACAACCAATGCAAGGCAAAGGAATGAAGTTATTTATGGAGATCAATAGTGCATTGGAGCTTAAAGTCAGTAAAAAGTAGTCAGTGATGATCAAGCCGAGGAAAATCACATTGATTATTGATATGTTGCCAATCTTGATCATAATGTTTGCACGATATTAGATAAGTCCCTTCTCAATTCTTAAGTTATTTTAACTCTATAATATATATATACATATATATATATATATATATATATATATATATATATATATATGTGTGTGTGTTTTATTATGTGCCCCAAACACGCATAATTTATTATTATGATGTTGGTAAGAACTTTGAGATGGGAACTCTTTGAAATGTTAGTCTACATCTAAGTGCTAATTGTTTTGCTAAATTGCAAGTAACTTAATTCTGCTACTTGTTGTGTGCTTTGTCTAATCATGTATGATTATGAGCTTTGTTTATTTTTTCTAGTGGTTTAGGATGTTATTTGTTCTATCTTTTGTTGAATTGTTTCCTTAATCTTGGAAAAATAATTGTTGAGCATGGAGTATGTGATAAGCTTGTGATGTTCACTTTTAATTTGAAAAGGGGAATTTAGAATTTTTGAACAATTCTTGTGGTTTGTTTAGCTTATCTTAGAACTTGAATTGTGTATACTTGCTAGAGGATTAGCATTTAATCTTTCTTGTTGAAGGTCTAGGTGTGACCGGGGTTTTCTCCATGCTTGAGAGCAATAGCAACAGGTATGGTTTGACAAAGACTAGTAAAGTTGTACAAGTCTAAATTAAATGTTATGGACCCCACATGAGGTAAGAATATAAAGTAAGTTTCTATGTCTTAATTGTAGATTATTTATCGTGTGAATATTGGCTATGTGGGGGTAGTCTTATAGTTCACATTGTTATGCTAATAAAGTGTTGTTTACCTGTGTTTTTAGTTGTCTTTCCCTGAAATGTTAACAGGAGTAAGGTTTTTTACACAAGGTGTGTGATGTGGAAGTTTCTAACTATGAAGTTTATTTTGTAAAGTACATTTTATATGGCATGTGTGACCATTATGTAAATGTATGGGTGATGTATATGTTGAACTATTAGTTATGTGTGTAACTATGTATAACCTTAATTTGACGGTTCATGTATGTTAAATTTCTCAAGTACGGCTTATATCATGTATATTAATCTATTAACTTTGGTTGATCATATGGTTGTTGTTTAGGGTAATTTTACCTCCGCCACGTCGTCCAATAAGAGGGTGACACGTGTCGCCCAAGGGTCAGTCTAAAGTGGACCAATCCCAGCTTGACACGTGGCGCTCCAAAGAAATGGGAGAAAATGCGGCCTTTAGGGCCCAAGTCCCGAGAAAGCCGCAATGCGGCGCAGCCCACCAACAGTTAGGTCCGAAGGACCTTATCAGGAGCACAATTTCCGATGACCGTATAAAAAGGAGGATTCCCTCCACTTGGAGGGCACGTTTTCCATTTTGTTACACCTATATTCTCTTACAACAGAGAACACCTGATCTCGGAATCCGAGAAGATCCCACCTAAATTTCTGCACCCTTTTTACTCTCTTTTAAGTACTAACTTGATCATCGGAGGCAGAGCTCCAACCACCCGGGGTCTCCATTATTTTTGCAGGTACAACTCACGCCGGACCAGTCTTCGAGCTGTAACTCTCCGGAGGGACAAAAACACCCAAAACATTAAGCGTCGTCTGTGTAGAGAGTACCTCAAATATGGTTCAAGAGTATATACCACTTCCTGATCCCAACAATCAACAACCGGTTATTCAACCGGGTAACTCAGATATTCACCAGCCGGAACATCAGCTGGAGGTCTTTACTGAGCATGAGGATGATGATGACCAAGTGGAAACGTATGTGGCTGAGGATGGCTCATTCATTTCCAGATACCTTCGTTCCAGAGAACAGCTGGAACGACATACTAGCCAGGCGGGTATAAGCAGGCCCCCTAGGCAGCTAGAAGGGGAAACCCAGGGCCAAAGGATCAGCTCCAGTCACCCGAGACGAGCTCATAAAATTCATGAACAGTTTCAAGGGTGAAATCAAGGATATGATCAACAAAAACAAGGATGGCTCTAGCAAGGGTCAGTCGGCTAAAAAGACTCTTCAAGCTGAGAGGATGAAGCCGGTCAAGGACAGGTGGCCAACTCCACATCCCAAGGAGAAGGCAACCGCAACACTTGACTGGACAAAGATCCTTCTACCGAAGGGTCTGCAGAGAAACACCCGGCAGGATCAGCCGAGTGAAAGCAAAAAATCAGCCTTCGACGCTCGGCACATCAATGAGCGAAGGAGAAACCAGCAGCTGTCTAAGTCAGCCTCCACCTCGAGCTTTTCCGACAGCTTCAAAGAAATGTCTGTAATGAAAAGATGACATGTTACCGCCACGTGTTAAAACGTTAAGGCTTATTAAAGTATCGCAGCGGAAAATCAGACTTAAGTCTATAAAATAACATAGTTTAGAAAACGAATAAGTCAAAGCTTACAAATTGGAACCATATAAGGCCCTTATTTAAAACCAAACCAATAATCAAAATCCAAAACATAAATGAATAGCAAGGCATAGATAAGTTCGACACAAAGAACGAATACGCTCAATCACACCATCCCTTGACAATGCGATTGTCAAATCCCTGAACTTCACATCATCAAGCTAACCTGTGCATTACTGCTCCCCAATAATACAAGTGTAATAATTGGATCATCACAAGATCATTGAAAGGCGAAAGCCATGATCAAAAGAAAGCACACAAAAGCACGCAATCAGCAAAGATGAGTACATACAAGCTACAACGCACAAAACCTAACATGCTCAACTAATTGAAGTGAATAAACATACCACACGAATTCATTAATCAAGACTTTACACTTAAACAATTCAATTAACTCAACATACTTACTAATCAATTCTAAACACTTAACTTTATATTTAGTGTAATTTATTTAGTTTGGAGTAAGGAATAGACGAGGTTGTCCAATTCACCAAACCATTTTGGTCCCAAATGACCATTTGAAATAAAAGTTTAACGCGATGCAAGAATGGGCGCGACTCCATTCTCACAAAGTTAGACTAGGATCCCATCTAACTTTCGTTATAAAATAAAATGTAAATACCAAAAGAAAAGAGGACATGTTGATCATGAAGGAGTTATGTCTTCGATAAGTGCAATTACTAGATATATCAAGGATCACTATTATGGAGATAATAAGTTCATTCTATAGGGTCATCAATATCTGGTGCTAGATATGATAATTGATCTTTGGGTTAGTTAAATAGCCCAAAGCCTTATAGAATGGATCCTATGAGGTCACACAACAAGGGTATTGGGTTAAATAAGTAAGAGGCCCATTAATGGGCCTCATGAGATTATGACATACCATGTAGAGTGTTGGGCTAGAGTAGTGTGTTTAGGATAAGGGTTTTGGGCTTTTGACATGGGTTCTTATTTAGAGATGTGATCTATAAATAAGATCCATGCCTAGGGTTTGCAGTAAGCAATCATAATTCACACACTGTGAATTTTGACATCAAGGCAACCAATCCCAAAACCCTAAACACTCTCCTCACTCACGGCCCTCTTCTCTCCCCTTCGCGTCCGTACGTGCGGTGCCCCTCATGGTGGCTCGTGGTGTTCGTCGTGGTGGTTCATGGTTAGCTCGTGTCTCTCTTCTCCGTTGAAGGTTGATTGAAGCGTTCAGTCACGACTAACTAGCATTAGTGGAGGTTTAACTTGTGCCCGTGGACCAAGTAGAGGAATCACGCTTGGGGTTCTTTATCTCCCTTTGTTCTTGCTCGATCGCACGTGGAATCACGCTTCAAAGGTACAATTATTTGTTCTTTATGTGTTATGCATTAGATCCTTGGATTATATACTGTATGAATATGATTCATGTTTATTTCCGCTGCGTAGTACTTATAAACTCCTACAGATCAAACAAGCCTCGGAAAGCCACGGGCTACCATCGTGTATCCCAACCCATAATTGTCAATACTCTAGAAGTGCACGCTTTCTAGAGTTTTATTGCTCATCCATGTTTCACTTTACGTGATTACAATTTTAATTAATAGCCGACTCATTCAAGAAGACCATACATAACAATCATACATCAATTCATTTTTAATCTTATTTAAGACAATGGTGATCACATCACAAGTTGACCTTGCTTTAATTCCATTAAACTTCCAAATTATCCAAAATTGTTGAACATAGTCAACCCACCTAGCCATTTCGGCTTCATCCACCTTTACTCAACATACTAACAAGTTATGATTGAGTAATAAATAAATAAATAAATAAATAATAACCTTGTGGAATAATTAATAAATTCACTCAACTTAAACCATTCAATTCCAATCCTTTAATAATTCAAATGTGGTTAACAAACTAATCCAATAAAAGTATGCTTGTATCAACATTTTATACAAACAATTAATCTAATGTAATTTGACATGCTTGCATCCATAATTCCATACAAACACAATCAATTCACCAAAACATGTCTCATAAACATAAGCACGTGAATTAATTCAATGTATAACCAAACAATTTCCATACTAGTGTTCTCCAATCTCGAAACTAAGTTCTTTTCTATGGTACCTAAACAAGATAGTACTTACAACGAAGTAGACATGTACATACCTCGTGTAAACAATCCTTTGCGCCACTTTTAATCACTTAAAAGTCTCCTAAGGAATAATCACTTCCTAGAAAACAACCAACAACAATAAATTAATACCTAACCAAATTTCCAGCAATATAAATTTGATTAAAAGTCCTTAAAACTTCATTAAAAATATGTTTTTATGTTTAATTATGCATTAGAAATCCAATAGGAACAAAAGCCCCAAATTATTTGCTCATTAGAACCCTAAAATCCCAATTTGAATAAATTGAAACCCTAGGTTTATAATTCATAAAATCTGAAAATTTATAACATAATAAAAATCTGAAATCATTAGTTTACAACATCAAAAACATGATTTTGATACTAAAAATATAATCTTTATACTACAAAATCAAAACCCAAAACAATTTAATAATAAACAAGATAGTAGAGCAAAAATAAAAGTAGGAGGAAAGAGGGCAGCCACGGTTGGGCAGCTGGTGGGTCGCCAGTGGGTCGCCGACGGCGGACGGCGGCGTGGCAGCAGGCGGCAGTTGGTGGTGGGCAGCAACCATGGTGAGTGAAAACTCACGTAAGAAATGAAAGAGAAAGAAAGAAAGAAAAAGAAAAAGAAAAGAAAAGGAAAATAAAGGAAAAATAAAACAAAGAAAATAAAGAGGAGGAAAAATAAGACTAACCTTTTGTGTGGGAAAAATTTTGGGGAATAATGGGGTATTTATAGGAGAGAGAGTTGTAGGGTGAGTTTTAAGATTGGGCCTCATAAAATTTATGGGCCAATTAAGTTTGTAAAGGTGACTTTGGCTTTGTTTGTTTGGACATGAATTATAGAATGAAGGTATGTATAAGAAATTTGTACCAAAATAATTTTCGACCCAAATTAAAAATTGAAACTTTTGAAATTAAATTCCGGAAAAATACAAATAAATATTATAAATAAAATATAATTTCATTTATAATATATTTAAAAATACGGGGGATTACAATCTACCCCTATTAAAAGAAGTTTCGTCCCGAAACTTAGTACAAAATCCCTTAAAGTGCAAAATATTTGCATAAAACCATTCCAAAAATTATGTTGTTGGAATTCCAATTGTGTCATAATATTGACACTAATATCTTATCACCATCCAATTTACGTAATTCACTAGATATGTAAACAAAAAAATATAGTTATGAAAAGCATAAAAACACCACAAAATACCATAAGGTAGGGCAAAAAGTGCGAAATTATACGCATTCTACCCCCCTTAAAGAACAAGAGTTACGCCCTCGTAACTTACGTCATTAAATAACTTAGGTTATCTCTTATGTATCTTGGTGCATCTCAAAATCTCACTAGTAGGCAAACTAATAAGTAAGTCAAACGAATTTGGTTCAACGAGTCCTTATAGTTTCACTACAACAGAACTATTAATAAAAGAATAGGTAGCTCTAGAATCAAACAAAGCTTTAACAGAAATAGAATGAATAGAAAAGTTACCATTGTCAAAAGACCTTTCAGCTTCCGTTTTGCTCATCACAAACAAACGACCTGGAGTGATATTCTTTCCTTGATTCTCAGAGCTGTTGTCGCCAACATTTCCGTTCTTTCCATTCCCATTATGACCATTCGAATTTTCTCCTTGATTGTTTGTTGGAGTAAACTTGTTCCCATTTCCTTATTGTTTTAATTTGGAGAAACATTCAAACTCCCTATGACCTTTCTTGTTACATAATCTACACACCACCAAGTTCCCATTACAATCCTTTCCATGATGATCCTTGCCACATCTCTTGCAGTTGTAATGCCCCTTAGCTTGGCCATTAGTTCTAGATGACCCTCCATTGTTCTGAACATTCCTATTCTGGAAGTTCTCATTCCTTAGCTTCTTGGAGTTACCCTGGTCACTCGAATTTCCAAAATTATTACGCTTTTCTCCAACACTTCCACTCTCAGGTGCACTCTTGACATTCAGACCGTACAAGTGCGCTGCTCTCCCATAAACCTTATCAAGAGTCTTAAATGTCTTTCCAGCCAAGTCCTTGTGCTACTTTTTAGTCAAACCTTGCTCAAATCTTTGAGCCTTCAACTCCTCAGTAGGCACCACCTCAGGAGCAAACCTCGACAAGTTCATAAACTTGTTATAGTACTCAGTAATCGACTTATTGTTCATTTGCAGATTGATGAACTCTTGAGCCTTTTGTTTCCTTAAGAATGGTGGATAGAATTTCTCCCTAAGTTTGGTTTTGAAAACCTCCCAACCAAAATTAGCCTCAGCACGAAGCACATTTCCATTATCCCTCCACCAAATATCTGCCTCTTCCTTCAAATACATGGCAGCTTGATCTACTCTCATATTCTCAGGGCAATTCAAAGCAGCAAAAATCTTATCAAACTCCCTAATCCAATTCTCTAGAAAAGTTGGGTCTCCACCTCCCTTAAAGTATGGTAGCTTGACTTGAGCAAGCTTCTTAAACATCTCACCCGCGGGATCGATCAGGATTATCATTGCGATTTTGGTTCAAGTTCTCAGCTAGTAGCCTAATAGCAGCAGCTAAAGCATCGTTGTTAGCCATCTTCCTTCTCTGCCAAGAAATGTAATACACTCTTAGGCCAACATCAACACGAAAGAACTCTACTTGTTCAATAAATCACATTAACTATCATCAAATATATATATATATATATATATATATATATATATATATATATATATATATATATATATATATATATATATATATATATATATATATATATATTAAGGTAGAAAGGTGGACACGACCACACAATCGCCCCTAATAAGTCACTTTAAAAGGAAATGATTATTTAATTTTAATCATTCCTACTCACGCGAAAAATAAAGTAAAAAAAATAATTCCCTTGATTTAACTCCCACCAAAATCAAAGCATTAAGCAATTAAACAAACACCTAATAATAGGCACATAATTACATGTTTCACATAAACAAATCATTTAAACATTTCACATTGCACAAAGAATCTCATTTCATTCCATATTACATGCTTTAATCTTAAACATGATATTAAGTGATCACTCAAGTTTGCACTATTACATGAAACATACATAAATTAAATAACTTGCATGTTCACTTCATACATGAATAAAATAAAGCATAAATAAATTAGTCACAATGCATATAGAAATAAATAATCTATTCTATACGTCCTTCCTAATGCTACCCAAATCTAACCGGTAAATAACATAAGCACAAAAGTTAGGAATAAATTAAAAAATTAAATTCATTTTATTTCAAAATAACTAAATAATTCAAAATAAATAAAACAATATTTTTTTATAAATGCCGAAATAAATATATTAGAATAGAATAACTTTTTTTTATAAAAAAAAACCTAAGTTAACTTTAAATAAGGTAGTAAATAAACTCATTAGATTTAAAACATTAGGCGCCTAAAAACTTTAAATTAAATTTAGCGGTAATTAAATCGAACCAAAGCTCCCAGATACCACTTTGTAACACCCCAATAATTCTCCCTTTTCCAAACTACTTAGTTAAAATAGAATAGTGGAGAACTATTGACATGTTACCGCCACGTGTTAAAACGTTAAGGCTTTATCAAAGTATCGCAGCCGAAAATCAAACTTAAGTCTTTAAAATAACATAGTTTAAAAAACGAATAAGTCAAAGCTTACAAATTGGAACCATATTAGGCCCTTATTTAAAACCAAACCAATAATCAAAATCCAAAACATAAATGAATAGCAAGGCATAGATAAGTTTGACACAAAGAACGAATACGCTCAATCACACCATCCCTTGACAATGCGATTGTCAAATGCTTGAACTTCACATCATCAAGCTAACTTGTGCAATACTGCTCCCCAATAATACAAGTGTAATAATTGGATCATCACAGGGTCATTGAAAGGCGAAGGCCATGACCAAAAGAAATCACACAAAAGCACACGCAATCAGTAAAGCTGAGTACATACAAGCTAATAATACATACGGCTCCCAAATAATACATACAAGCTACAACGCACAAAACCTAACATGCTCAACTAATCAAAGTAAATAAACATACCACACGAATTCATTAAACAAGACTCTACACTTAAACAATTCAATTAACTCAACATAATTACTAATTAAATCTAAACACTTAACTCTATATTTAATTAAATTTATTTAGTTTGGAGTAAGAAATAGACGAGCTTGTCCAATCCACCAAACCATTTTGGTCCCAAATGACCATTTGAAATAAAATTTTAGCGCGATGCAAGAATGGGCGCGACTCCATTCCCACAAAGTTAGTCTACGATCCCATCTAACTTTCATTATAAAATAAAATGTAAATACCAAAAGAAAAGAGGACATGTTGATCAAACAAGCTTCTGAAACCCACGGGCTACCACCGTGTACCCCAGCCCATAATTGTCAATACTCTAGAAGTGCACGCTTTCCAGAGTTTTATTGCTCATCCATGTTTCACTTTACGTGATTACAATTTTAATAAATAGCCGACTCATTCAAGAAGACCATACATAACAATCATACATCAATTCATTTTTAATCTTATTTAAGACAATGGTGGTCACATCACAAGTTGACCTTGCTTTAATTCCATTAAACTTCCAAATTATCCAAAATTGTTGAACATAGTCAACCCACCTAGACATTTCGGCTTAATCCACCTTTACTCAACATACTAACAGGTTATGACTGAGTAATAAATAAATTAAAAATAACTTGTGGATTAATTTATACATTCACTCCACTTAAACCATTCAATTCCAATCCTTTAATAATTCAAATGTGGTTAACAAACCAATCCAATAAAAATATGCTTGTATCAACATTCTATACAAACAATTAATCCAATATAATTTGACATGCTTGCATCCATAATTCCATACAAACCCAATCAATTCACCAAAACATGTCTCATAAAAATAAGCACATGAATTATTTTTAATGTATAACCAAACAATTTCCATACAAGTGTTCTCTAATCACGAAACTAAGTTCTTTTCTTTGGTACCTAAACATGATACTACTTACAACTAAGTAGATATTTACGTACCTCATGTAAACAATCTTTTTGCGCCACTTTTAATCACTTAAAAATCTCCTAAACAATAATCACTTACTAAATTATAACTAACAACAATAAATTAATACTTAACCAAATTTCCAGCAATATAAATTTGATTAAAATCCTTAAAACTTCATTAAAAATATGTTTTTATGTTTAATTATGCATTAGAAATCCAATAGGAACAAAAGCCCCAAATTAATTGCTGATTAGACCCTAAAATCCCAATTTGAATAAATTGAAACTCTAGGTTTATAATTCATAAAATCTGAAAATTTATAACATAATAAAAATCTGAAATTATTAGTTTACAACATCAAAAACATGATTTTGATACTAAAAATATAATCTTTATACTACAAAATCAAAACCCAAAACAATTTAATAATAAACAAGATAGTGGAGCAAAAATAAAAGAAGGAGGAAAAGGGGCAACCACGGTGGGCCACAGCTGGGCCGCTGGTTGGTCGCTAGTAGGTAGCCGGCGGCGGGCGACGGTGTGGCAGCAGGCAGCAGTTGGTGGTGGGCAGCAACCATGGTGAGTGAAAACTCACGTAAGAAAAGAAAGGGAAAGAAAGAAAGAAAAAGAAGAAAAAAGAAAAAAAAAAGAAAAGGAAAATAAAGGAAAAATTAAATAAAGAAAATAAAGAGGAGGAAAAATAAGACTAACCTTTTGTGTGGGGAAAATTTTGGGGAATAATGGGGTATTTATAGGAGAGAGAGTTGTAGGGTAAGTTTTAAGATTGGGCCTCATAAAATTAATGGGCCAATTAAGTATGTAAAGGTGAGTTTGGCTTTGTTTGTTTGGACATGAATTATAGAATGAAGGTATGTATAAGAAATTTGTACCAAAATAATTTTCCACCCAAATTAAAAATTGAAACTTTTGAAATTAAATTCCGGAAAAATACAAATAAATATTATAAATATAATATATTTAAAAATATGGGGGATTACACTCACTGTCCTTACATGAGAGCCATACAGGCAGCAAGTCCGTCCATATTGGCCCTCAGATGATCAGGTCTGTCCAGTATGTGCCTCAGGCGCCATATGGGCAATATGGCCTTCAGTTTATGCAGCCGGCCCCCTTTGGAGGTCAGGCAGCATACAACAACGTCCAGCCATTAGACTTACAGCTTCGTTTGCTCCAACTTGGTGAACAACTTTCTGCGTTCACCAAGCAAATAACCGAGGCGGCACAGCCGACCAAGGTTAAAAACGTGTTGATGGGTACTTATGATGGTACCTCTAACCCGGAAGACCACCTCATGGCATATACCAACCTCATGTATTTGCAGGGGTTGGATGATGCCACCTGGTGTCGATGATTCCCGCTACATTGAAGGGCATCGCCCAACAATGGTTTGGCAACTTGCTAGCCAGTTCTATTGATAGCTTCAAGAATCTTGCCTTCTTGTTTGCTTTCAACTTCTCAATGAACATCCTTGCGAAGAAAACAAGTCTTGACTTGAGCACCATTAAGTAGGGAGAGAGAGAAGGGCTACGCTCCTATGTCAGGAGATTCAATCTGATAATAATACAGATTTAGGGACTGTCTGATGAGGTAGCTTTTACAAACTTCTTTAAGGGTCTGAGAGACGGATCGACCTTTAAGTTCGACCTTGTCAGTAAGGGGGAATTCACATTGCAGGCGGCCTTGAAGGAGGCAGAAAGCTACATCTAAGCAACCGACTTCTGCTCGCCTAGCAGCCAGTCAGACTCCAAGAAGTCTGACAAGCAAAAAGACAGCCGGTCTGCTCAGCCGACAAAGAAGAAAGAAGAGAGCAAGAAAAGAAAAGAAGTCTGGGCGGTTAGTGATTCTGACCAGCCGTTCCAGTAGAAAAAGAAAGAATTTAAACCGTACGTCCCCAAGTACGAGTTTAACATTGACTGCAACTCCATCCTCATGGAGATCAAGGATCGGCTGACTCTTGAGAAGCCGAATCCTATGAAGATTTCCATCCAATCAAGGAACAAAAATAAATTCTGCCAATACCATAAGGAGGTTGTCCATGACACTAAAGACTGCTTCAGCCTTCAGCGGGCGTTCGACCGTTTGGCTGACAACGGGATGTTGAAGTCCTACATTTCCAAGTGCAAAGGGACTAATAAGAAGAACCTAGGGCATTCGTCTAAGACTCCCCAGCCCACTAGTAGCTCAGACATTGACAAAGAGCCGGTCTACACCATAGCATGCAGGTTCTCATGTGATGGCCTTACCATCCGAAGCGCCAAGAGCCATCTAAGAACGATGAACAAAGATGATGACGAGTAGGCGTCTTCCAGTTCCACCTTCCCAGACGTCCTTATCACTGAGAAGGACCGGGGCAGCGTCCGCCACCCGCATGACGACCCGGTCGTCATTTAATGTAAGGTCGCCAAACAGCTGGTTGGGTGGATCCTTATTGACACCGAAAGCTCGTCGGACATCATCAGGCTCAAGTTCTTGCTGATTCTGAAGTAAAATCCCAGCAGCATGCACCTGGTAACCCACCCCTTGGTTGACTTTGGAGGGGGGATGGTGTACTTAGTCGGTAGGATTGATCAACTCATCCGGCTGGGGGAAAAAGGACAAGGACGACACCTGGTCGTCAATTTCTTGGTAGTTGAGGAGTTGACCGCCTATAACATCATTTTGGGCCATCCAACTCTTAACGAGGCCAAGGCGATAATCATTCCTTCCCTCATGATGATCAAGTATGAGAAGGATGACGATTTTGTTCGCTCCCTGAATGGGGACCATAAGATGGCCCGAAAGTTTTATCTCTTAGCTATCAAGTCCACTGTGGCCTCAGACGGCCAAGGATAGGAGCCAATAGACCTTGACAATGTCAAGGATGTTAACCCAGCCCCACCAGCAGCCGGAAAGAAAAGAAAAGATGACCAACTACTGGAGGTGAAGAAAGAGTTGAAATAGCAATCACCGATCGGTGAACAGTCAGATGACCTCTGTCCCCAGCCGGCTGGTGAACAAATTGATATACCTCTGGATAACAGCCGTCCATAGCGTACTGTGTGCTGATTACACAGACCTCAACAAAGCATGTCCAAAGGATAGTTATCCGCTTCCAAAGATCGACAGTCTAGTTAACCCTATAGCCGGTCATGCCCTGATGATCTTTATGGATGCCTATTTCTGCTTCCATCATATACCCCTTTGGAAAAAAGATCAAGAGAAGACGGCCTTCGTCACTGATCAGGGGTTATTCTGTTATACTGTGATACCGTTTGGCTTGAAATGTGCGCCTGCTACTTTCCAACAGATGATTAATACAGTATTCATTAGTCAAATTGGGAGGAACGTAGAGGCGCACATTGATGACATGATAGTCAAGTCCAAGCAGCAGATGGATCATCTTGTTGATCTCCGAGAAACCTTCACCACACTCAGGAAGTATAAGGTCATGTTGAATCCTAAGAAATTCGTCTTTGGTGTTAAGTCAAGGAAGTTTCTCGGATTCCTGATTGATCAAAGGGGGATAGAGGCTAACCTCGAGAAGATATAGGCGGTAATTGATATGAAGTCACCCCGCACTGTCAAGGAAGTACAGAGATTAACCGCTTGTCTGGCGGCATTGGGTAGGTTCCTTAGCCGGTCAGGTGACAATTCCCTTAATTTTTGCAAGCAATAAGGAAGAACACTAGATTTGAATGGGGGGATGACGCTGAGGGCGGCCTTTCAGAAATTGAAAGAACACTTGCACTCTTTGCCAAGGCTTGTTAGCCCTTTGCCCAAGGAGACATTGTACATGCACCCAACTATCTCAGACCATGCCCTCAGTGCTGTTTTACTTGCTGAGAGAGACGGCATCTAGCTTCCAGTCTATTTCATTAGCCATGTACTAAAAATGTTGAACTCTGGTACCCCATGGTTGAAAAATTTGCCTTGCTCTTTATATGGAATTTAAGAAGCTGAAGCCATACTTCATGGCTCATCCGGTGGTGATCTACACCGACCAACCCCTCAAGCGGCCAATGTCTACCTTGGAGTCATCCGGCAGAATGCTGAAATAGGCTACTGAAATGCAAAGTCTTGAAATCACTTAACAACCAAGAAAGGCAGTGAAAGGTCAGGCGTTTGCCGACTTCATTGTTGACATGACACGGCCGATTCCATCGGACAATCTTGATCAGGTTTGGAAAGTGTATGTAGACGGGAACTCAACAAAGAACAGCTGTGGTGCAGGAATTATCTTTGAGTCTCCTGAGGGGGACAAGTTTGAATATGCACTACAGTTCAAGTTTCAGGCCTCAAATAATGAGGCGAAATTTGAAGCCTTGCTAGCCGAAATCCGCATGTGTAAGGCGGCAGGTGCAACAAAAATTAACGTCTTCTCTGATTCACATTTGGTTGTAAGCCAGTACCAGGGTCAGTATGAAGCTACCCATCCGGCTATGATCAAATATCTTCAGGTGGTCAAAGAAGAGGCTAGGACACTTGAAGAATTTCGTCTGAGTCAAGTGCCCAGACAACAACCAGGCAGATGTGTTGTACAAATTGGCATCTTCCGCCTGCTGTGATACGCCTCGGTCAGTCTTTTGGGAAGTTCTTGAAAAAAGAAGCATATATGAAGAGTCCATTGAAATTCTGGACCAAAGCTCTACCTGGATGGACGGCATCCGGGCTTCCTTGACAGACGGCACACTTCCTGATTCACCACAGGAAGCAGCCATCATGAAGAAACGAGCTGCAAACTTCGAGATGAGAAGCGGAGAGCTCTTCAAAGCATGTTTTTTGAAACCCCTTCTGAAGTGTAGGTGTTACCCCAGAAAAGGTGTAATCCCCCATATTTTTCTAATATAATTATTTATTATTTATACAATATTTTAATTTCAGTTTTATAAGTATGAATTATTTAATGTAAAAGTAATACAATTTTCTTTATTAGTAAGTTAAAACTACTAAGTTCTTATTTAAATTATAGGCCTTAACTTAGTGGCCCAAATACTTAATTCCTATCCAAACCCAAATCCCACTCCTAATAAAATTAGAGAACTAAAACCCAAATAAAATAAAACCCTCACCTATTCTTCCTCTTTCTTTCACGTGAAAACAAAAGAAAAGAAAAAATAACCCTCAGCTCTTTTCCTCCTCCTTGTTTCACGACTCAGAACACCCAAAAAAAAAAACTCTCGAAGCTTGTTACTGCTGCTGCCCCCAGCCACACGCACCACCTCCGCGCCACCCTGCCGCACCTCCAGTGCGCCACCAGCAGCCCCCTTTGATAGTAGACGCACTCTTCCTCCCTGTTTTTTTTTCTTCTCACTTCTCTTGTTTTGTTATTTTTGATTTGAAGCTTCAATTTTTATTTGATTTCAATTCTAAATTATTGTTATTATGGTTTGATTTTATATATAAGTTATAAAAGATTATAAATTTATGATTTTTACCATGTTTAATTTATTATATAAAATTTCAGATTATATATGTTGTATAATTTAGGGTTTAAACCTTGGATTTTCACGTTTTAGGGCTTGATAACGTGCTAATCAAGTTATCTAATTATACTATGTTTAAATTACATCAAAAGTATAATTATCTTGATTATAAATTAATTTTCAAATTATATATTTTTTGAGATTGGAGTTTTATGTTGTTTATTTGAAGGATTTTAAGAGTTAGTGTGTAATACACTATTCTAACTATTGAATTATAAATGTAGATCTTCAAAAGTTTGAAATTTATAATTTAAATTATTTTTCAGATTTTATACCATCTGATTTTTTAATAGTTTTGAGCGAAAAATAAAGTCTTAGAATGCTTCTATATGTTTTAAACAACTATTTATGCAATATGTTAAGAATAGATTATTTGAATTGCAAAAACTATAAATAAAAACAAATTTTCAGCATATGTTAGTAGGTTAAACTTGCTGTAATTTTGTATTATACGATATATTTTCATGATTTTAACATATAAACTTGTAGTTGGGATGTTGTACTATTAATTTTGACTAATGGGAACAATTTAAAGGCTTTATTTTGATGGTTTGGGAGGTTTAAAAGTACTTTAGTATTGCTGTAAATTTAATTGGTTGAGTATTGATTTATTTCTCGTTGTTTGGTTTAGGAGAGGGCTTTGTAGAAGGCGACTTCTAGTTTCTAAAGTGGCCAACTGAATTGTTTACACAAGGTACGTACAAGTTACGAAACCTTGCTTTTAGGTGCATGTTTAAGGACGGATCGAGAACTTAGTATCATGTATAGGGATGACTGGGTTAAATTGTTTGGTTATACACTGTGAATTTCATATGATGTGCATTATTCTACATTGCAAGTATTGTTTATGCTCTAATTATGCAAGGTGCGCTTAGAGGTAAAGGTATGTGATTAGTGAAATCATTTATTTATTACTCATTCGTGATTAATGAAATAGGATAAGTAAAGGAAGAATTCAAGTCTTATAAGACGAGGTTAAGGTTTTGGGGTGCCTTATGCACTCAAGGTGTTGATACACCGAGGTAGTATAGGAATAAATAATTAATGTTGCTTGTCACAAATAAATCAAGAATTGGAATTGTAAAGTTGTAATGAAGAATTGGAATTGTAAAGTTGTTTTACTTGATTGAATTGATAATGGATTGATTGTATTGTTTGCATATGAGTCATCACCAAGTCTAAACTTATAAATCACGTAAAGTGCAAGATGGATGAGTAATAAAACTCTGGATTGGTGCACATTTGGAGTAATGACAATCAGGGGTTGGGGTACATGGGGTATTAGCCGTGTACTTTTCTCGAGGCTGTCTGATCTACGAGTCTCTTATTTCAAACTTTTTTAAAAAAAAAAACTATAAGATTTAGGTGAGATCTCGTACTAACTACGGTTACGGAGTCGCGCCTGTGGTCGTTGGATATTTATTGATGTTTCCGAAAGGGGGCATGGGGTTTTTCTTTTATTGATGTTCCAAATGGAACATGAGTTGGACAACCTTGTCAATTGCTAAATCCAATGAATAAATAAATGAGTTAGCTACAATCAACTAGTGAAGTCTTAATAAATTTGATAGTTGAGTCATGTGTTGAGTCTATAATTTATTGATGCATATGTTTGATTATTAGTAGCATGTTAGGGATTTCTTAATTTATTTTGCAGCCTGTATGGACTCAGCTTTGCCGATTGCGTGCTTTTGTGTGTGTTTTTCCGTTGGTCATGGCCTTCGCCTTTCAATGACCATGTGACGATCTAATTTTTACACTTGTAATATTGGGAAGCAGATTAACCACAGGTTCTTACACATGCAGCATTCACATCAGGGTTGTGGGATTTTGAGTGGAGAGTTGGTTGTTCGCAGTTTATTTCTTTTGCAAGTTTGAATTTATTCTAACTCGGTTTTATCAGCACTACTTTTTCTAGTTTGAATTTATTTGAATTCTATTTATACCTACTTACTACTTTGATAGGTTTTGAATAAGGGCCATAATGGTTCCAACTTGTCACACTTAATTTGGTTTTATTCACTGGTTTTGAAATTTATTTATAACTAATTTAGTTTTCCGCTGCTAATTTCTGATATAGCCTTAACGTTTGAACATGTGGCAGTAGCACGCTAGTAATTCTCTAGGAGTTGTTCTGGTTATTCACAGGTTATTCACAGGTTTAAGAGAGATTATTGGGGTGTTACAAAAGGGGAAGGAAGTTCTCGAAGAATTGCATGCGAAATATTGCGCCTCTCATATAGGCGGCAAATCCTTAGCCATCAGAGCCAGCCGGCAGGGTTATTTTTGGCTCACTCTTAAGTTGGACGCCAAGGAGATGGTGAAAAAATACGACAAGTGCCAGAAATTTGGCAAACTCATTCATCGTCCGGCTACTGATCTGACGGCAATCCACAGCCCAGTCCCGTTTTCTAAATAGGGTATGGACATCTTAGGTCCTTACACGCCTGCAGCAGGCGGAAAACGCTATATTTTGGTGGATGTGGATTACTTTACCAAGTGGGTGGAGGCAGAGGCGGTCAAGAACATCAAGACAAAGGATGCCATCTTTTTCATATGGAATAACATCATCACCCGGTTCGGGGCACCTATGTCTATGGTGTTTGATAATGGTCCTCAGTTTGAAACGCCTCAGCTCAAAACTTGGTTAGGAGATCAAGGGATCTCACACTGTTTTGCATCAGTCGGCCGACCCCAAGCAAACGGCCAAGTTGAAGCCTTCAACAAACTCATATCAGACGGAATCAAAAAGAAAATGGAAAGAGCTAGTGGTTTATGGGAAGAAGAATTAATTCGTGTCCTATGGGCCATCCGGACAACTGCAAAAGGGGCAACCGGTGAAACCCCATTTATTATGGTATACGTGCTGAAGCCGTCTTGCCCATCGAGCATTATGAGCCAACTCTTCGAGTCATGCTTTACGATGAAGAGGCAAATTGGGAGGCCATGCGGCTGGCATTAGACTCACTCCCGGAACGCAGGAGAAATGCTGCTCTGCGTCATAAGATTTACCGTCTAAGAATGACAAGAGCCTACAACAAGAGAGTAAAAACGTCCTTTAAAAGTTAGGGACTTTTGCCATGGAAAATGGAGGCAACCGGTAGGGCCAATGAGCTTTGAAGCTAACCCCAAATTGGAAAGGTCCCTACCTGATCCATGATGAAGTTAGGGATGGCACCTACCGCCTGGCAACTCCAGACGGCAGACGCCTGCCTAAAACTTGGAATGTAGACAACTTAAAAAAGTTATACTTCTGAGATGTTAATCTTTTGTAAACAAGAAGTCTATTAATGTAAAATATTAAACGACCTAATTGGTCAACTCATAGCCGTCTGACCGGAATAATCTAAAGAATGCTCTAGAGTTCAAACAACCGAATATCCTCAGACATCAGCAGGTGACCGACTGAAATTCTTATGTAGATTATTTATTCCAAAATTACGCGAGTTCTCCCAATGGGGCAAAGGAACACGATTAATTACCGCCTGGGTAAGAGATTGAACGCCTGCTTTAATGGACGGTTGTGTACTTGGTTTGGGACAATCACTATTGTGATTGATTGGCTTACAAACATCTCTAACTCCTTAAAGTATCAAACGTTTCCAAGCCAATCAATCAACCTAACCTCAAACCAACCACACTGCCGCCCAGGAGCAAGGACAGCCGGATTAGAATCTGTCGCATGGTTTTAACAAGTTAGGCAAAATATCAAGTATACATGCAAAATTCAAACGCAAAATAACCAAAACCAACTCCGTTGGCATATTCATCAAATTAACCCAACCAAACGGTTGGGGGAGAGTAATGTTAACCAGATCCCGTTCGGGAAGAAAAGAAAAAGAAATTGTCAAGTTACCCGGCTCCATAGCCGGTAAACTACATAAATACTCGGCACACAGGCTGGAAAGAAAACTAAATTGGCATACTGCCGCAGAAACCATGGTTAAACGATAGGAGGCGCCGACTCCGTCTCAGGGGGCCCCGCCTGGTCTTTTTTCTTCTCTTCATCCTCTTCGTCAGAGGGAATCTCAAGTGCTTGACTAAGGCCGGGTTGCTCAGATTCTTGCTCACCCTTCTCTCTCAAGTATACCACTTCTTCTGCTTACAGGTGAGCAAGTGCCCAAACGCCGTAATCCTTCTGCAGAAATAAAGCATCCCATGCTATCCTCATTCGGGTGTCATTGTCGACATCGCTCTTAGCAACGAGGCGGTATTGTTCCGCCGCCAAAGCAGCCTTGAAGTTCAGTTGCGCCTGGACAGCCTCATCCTCTAGACGTTTGACTAGGGCCTTGAGATCCTCGTTCTCCTTGGAACCGCCCTTGAGCTTGCCGAGATCCGCCTAAGCCTTTTTAAGCTCCATGTCAGCGTCGTTGGCCTTCTTTTTGGCGATCTCCAAGTCAACCTCCAACGTTTTGATCCTCTCCGCCTGTATCATTATGGTGGCTTTAGGCTCAAGTACATTTATTGTACAGGAGTATAGGGCAATGTTGTCAGCGTCTCTGACTGACTTATTTGCTCTCTTTACCTCTTCCTGCTTCCGAGTCTAGGGCCGCTTGAGACCGTCGACCCTCAGCATAGCCTGCGAGTACAAGTGGAGTTAGACGAGTATGCAGAATAAAATTTCAAAATATATTCAACAAGATATCTCACCTCAGACAGAAGAGCCAAGATGCGCTCCAGGTTGAACGTCTCTATTCTTGGAATAGCATCCTTATCCTTCTTGTGAACGGCTACTAGCATGGCCTTGACATGCGCCTGTACATCCGGCCACCGGGGGGATTAATCTGCAGATTCAACATTGGGTGAGTGAGCTATATAGGCGGCACCAATTTGTTGTTGGCTGTTCGAGAAAGAAGTCTGTTGAAAGTCTGATTTCACTCGCAAAGGCCATCCCAGCTCAGGCGGAGTTATAGATGGGTTAGCCTTACCTTCAGAAGCTTTTAGGCGGGAACCCCCTACATGAGTACTAGCGCCGAATGCAGTTAGAGGATTGACCATATCCAAGCCCAGGCTCCCTCCAATTTTGAAGTTTTTCCCCTGATACGCATCCGGTTCTTCCCGGATAAGGCTTCTGGAGCAGTCATGGAAGATGAGGAATTTTTGGTCTTGATTGGAGTGAAGGCGCTGTCGTCCCTGGCACGTTTGAGCATTTTCTCAAACGACTTGGGTATCTCTTCACCCTGCAAAGTGTACTTGTTAGAAATACAGCCGGTTAATTGACATGCAAAGTTATTAAAGCAAAAGTTCAGACGAGTTACCTTGGCCCTAATTTGGGCCGCCCTGGCTTCTGAAAGGTCCTTGCGGATCTGAGTAGAGGACCGCCTGGGTGTCTTTTCTTCCGGCAGCATGTTTAAAGCTTTTTCTGCAAAAGCAAAACAAAGAAAATTAGTTCATTGAAAAATATTCCTCGACACAACAATAGTACAGACGGTTAAAGCACCGGTTGAGTAGTGCATACGTTTGGTAAACATTGTACTTAGTCCACATGCGGACAAAAAACACTCGTCTCTAAACTAGGCAACTTTTGGGATCCACTTCTTAGGAACTTTTATTGATTCCCCGGTTGAGAGGGTAGTTATCTCAACACCGAAGAAATTGGTCTCGATTATTTTTTGGTAGTCCTCATCTGGAATCTGGGGAAGGGCACACTTCTGACCCATAAGCTCTAGCCTCTTATTGTAACGGCGGAGCTCATAGTTTTCACGCCGACTGGGCTAGACAGCAAGTAGAAGCGGTGCTTCTAGCCGTCATACTTGGACACCTTGTCCTAGGTCATCATGTATTTGGGGTAGGTGGTCAAAGTATACCATGCCCTCTAGCCGCCTGGGTTGCGGCTGAGATAGTGCATATGGGCAAACGCCTCCCAGCCGTGATGCAGCCCTTGAAATTCACAGGCGGCAACATACCCTAAGATGTTGTCCTAGGATTTTGGAGTTAGTTGTCACACACCAAAGCCGTAGCCTCACACAATTGCCTTCACCGCCTCGTGAAGGGGAAATCGAAGCCCAGCCAAGAATGCCGCCTCATAACAACCAAAGTAGGCGTTGGCGTTCTCTTGACCATCCTTCCAGGATATTGTGCTTAGCTCAGGCGGAACCCGGATGCTGTATCCGTCCCCAAGAGGCCGCATGAGCTTGAACTTGTTAAGATCCTTCTCCATTTTTTCTCTATCCTTGGCAGAGACGTGGATCTTGAAGGGATCATCTTTTTCGCTCCATTTTTTCCTCTCTTCAACCTCAATATCACTAGTAGAAAATACGTAATGGCAAGCGGTTCAAACACCCTAATGGCAAGCGGTTTTGAACCGCATGGGCTTAAGGGGCTTGCCATTAGCCATTTAAATGGCAAGTGGTTCAAAACCGCTAGCCATTACTAGAGAAAGGGCAGCGGTTTTGGCGCCAAACCGCTGCCCATTATGGCTATAAAAATAAAAATAAATTTTTTTTTTTTTCTTTTAATATTAATTGATACACAAACCAAACATACGTAAAAACATTATATTTTTATTAATTAATTGTTGTAATATTACATTTCAATCAAAAAAAAGGAATACAGTAGTAAAAAAATAATTATAATAAAAAAAGTTAACACTATTCTAAAAAAAAAATAGCCATCCCGTAACTTGTTGCTGCTCTCATTCCACCAGCAGCCACCACCAACGCGCACCACCGATTAAACCACCTGCACATACAATCAAAATGATATCTGAAATTAAAATTTTAAAAAAAAATCTGAAATTTTAAATCTATTCGAAACACGCACAATACACACACATCACCCACAAATCCAAAATCAAACCCACAAAATCAAAATCAAAATCCGAATTTAAATTTAATTTCCAAATAAAAATTAAAATCCCAAAATTTTCACTCAAAAAACCTAATTCAAACCCACAAAATCAAAATTAAAATCGAAATTAAAATTAAAAATTTTCACCCAAAAATCCGAAATCAAACCCACGAAAATCGAAATCAGAATTAAAATTAAAAACTTTCACCCAAACATCTGAAATCAAACGCACGAAAGTCGAAATCAAACCCACAAAATTGAAATCAAAATTAAAATTAAAATTGAAACTCACGATGTTGTTGTTGGTGTTGCGGGCTGATGATGCTCGGTGTTGAATTCGATGTTGGATGCTTGGTGGGCGATGACCGGTGGTTGTAGTGGAGAAAAAGAATGAGATGAAGAGAGGAGAGGAAGTGATCGAAAATGGAGGGGAGAGAGGAGAGAGAAGGAGGCGTGAGAAATGAGGGGAGAGGAGAGAGAAGAATGAGCCTGAGGGGAGGAGAGAGAAGAGGGCGTAAGAAATGAGGGGAGAAAGAAGAAGAGGTGTGAAAATAAGAGAGGAGAAATGAGGAACGCGCCTTTTAGGGTTTTTTAAGCAAATGGCAAGCGGTTCAATGTCCAAACCGCTTGCTATTTACATTTTGGAAAGCGGTTCACGCCAAAACCGCTTGCCAATCAATATTAGAGGTTTTTTTAGAAAAATTGGCTAAATGGCAAGCGGATTTTTAAGACCGCTTGCCATTTGGGGCTTCCATTACTTATTTTCTACTATATCCTCAAGCGGGGACATGGGTTCACTGCTCTCTAAGCTAGAGGCGAAGCTGTCTCCATCTCCTTCAAAGGATTCACCATTCTGCAAGCAGAACATAGAGGCGGCTTCCTCACCGCCTCCCTGATCGCACTCCTCCAAGAATGAATCTGCCAGAGTTGAAGGAGCGCGAGGAGATCATTCCTCAGCCGTCAAGTCCTCCCTACTTGACGTTTCTCCCTCAGGCGGAAGACCGTTTGAGCCCTCGCTCCTGTAATTTGGATTTGGGAACGTTTGCTTTGTCCGAGCCATCGTTTCCTGCACAGACACATAGACGGTTGGATTCAGAGAAGCATAAGGGTGGTCCCAACACCTAGAAGCGGCACTCCCAGTCCTAGACTCAGCTGTACCTGGAGACCGGCTGGACTCTAACCTAGGTTGTGTCGTGTGTGTCGGTGATGCATCCATTTATTGCAAGAAATATATACAAGCGAAAAAAACAAGAAAAAGCTAAGGGGGCAGAGATGGTACCTTAAGATTTGATATCTGAAGGTATCAGGCGAAGACCGACTGTGGTTCGAACGTGTACTCTTGAACTTGACACAGACGGATGGCAGAGTCTCTCTCTCTAACTTTATCTCTCTAGAAAATGATTGCAAGCGTGCAATCAAAGGAGGGGTAAACACCTATATATAGAGGGGTAAATACGAGGGTACAACCGTAAATTCCTTAGAAGGTGAACGGTAAAAAAAAGTGGAAGTAAACCAATGGATGAGTGACACTTGTCACAAATGCCACATGGCATGCCACGTCACACTTGTGAGGGGCAAATGTTTAGGGTAATTTTACCCCCGCCACGTGGTCCAATAAGAGGGTGATACGTGTCGCCCAAGGGTCAGTCCAAAGTGGACCAATCCCAGCTTGACACGTGGCGCTCCAAATAAATGGGAGAAAATGCGGCCTTTAGGGCCCAAGTCCTGAGAAAGCCGCAATGCGGCACAGCCCACCAACGGTTAGGTTAGAATGACCTAATCAGGGGCACAATTCCCGATGGCCGTATAAATAGGGGGATTCCCTCCACTTAGAGGGCACGTTTTTCCATTTATTAAACCCATATTCTCTTACAACAGTGAACACCTAATCTCGAAATCCAAGAAGATCCCACCTAAATTTTTCGCACCCTTTTTACTCTCTTTCAAGTACTAACTTGATCGTCAGAGGCAGAGTTCCAACCACCTGGAGTCTCTGTTGTTTTTGTAGGTACAACTTAAGCTGGACCAATCTTCGAGCTGTAACTCTCCCGAGGGACAAAAGCACCCAAAACAGTTGCTTTTGTCTCTTAAGCTTTGGTTTGACTGGTAGTTAAAGAGTGAATTTTAACGAAGGTAAATATAATGACCAAAGCATGAACTAGTTAAGTTCCGTTTTGTGTTTACTTTCCTGTTTGAAAGGTTAAAATGGATTGATTGATTGGTATTCTAGTGATGATGGATAGGAATCCTAAAACATATGAATAGACCATGATAAATGTTACTTGAACTAGTTTTGAAGAAGCATGTTTACTTGAAAGTAAGCTCCTGTTGAGTTTTATGTGCTTGAGATTTATATGTCTTGCCTTGCCATGATATGTCCTTCAGTTGAAAGTGTCTTTCAAGGAAATTGGAAAGTGTTTTGTTTGCTTTGGAAGGAGGTTGAGGGTAAGATATTGTATTTTCACAATATACATGTAAGTTTGGTATTGACCCGATTTTGTTACTCACCTGCGTTATGA
The DNA here is from genome assembly GCF_948465745.1 of Chenopodium album. Classification (NCBI taxonomy): domain Eukaryota; kingdom Viridiplantae; phylum Streptophyta; class Magnoliopsida; order Caryophyllales; family Amaranthaceae; genus Chenopodium; species Chenopodium album. The sequence goes on along the minus strand of NC_137854.1, from coordinate 16,799,296 downwards.
GTTTCTCTGTTTTGCAATAAGGTTGTGTAAACTTCTTAGCATGATTGACTAATGATCATGGGGTTTGTTAGTGATACAATCATATGAGACAATTCAAGGTATGAGGTATAAGCTTCATATATTAAATTAATAACTTTTGCAGTTAATATGGTGAGTGAACTAGACAAGTCATGTGGGGGTTTCGTGTAAGTACCTAAACTACGTTATATGTTTTTCATTCTTGGCATGCTGATGTACTGATGTAATGCATCTGTGTGATTATCATGACGAGCATTGATGTTGATCAGATGCTAGTCTAATCATATGTTACTGATTACACATGTATTGGTTAATTGAGATTGAAGGTCTTAATTTTATCTACGCCAAGATGAAAGTACGAAATGATGAGATGAGTGGTGTGAATCTGGATTGTAAGATCATTGAATCGGCCAATGTATGTATTGAACTCATTCTCACTATGTAAAGAATTTAATATGGTGAATATGTCGATCGTGTTTAAACCAGAGTTGTTGGGTGTGGATTAACTTTGATGTTTAATTCAATATGCTAATGATTTGCCAGTTAATTGATTTAACATTTTATTCTTGACATGATGTAGCTTTGCAGAAAGGAATTTGTTGATTCACTCAATTTGTCTAGATAGCATTGTCAATCGTTGTTGGAGTTAGAGCGATGCTGGGGACAAAGGTTAAGTAAACAACAAAGATTATGATTACCCTGCAAGTGTATGTTTTTAAAGGTTGATGGGTTGTACTCTATTTTCATTTAATTGCAAAACAAAGTGTGACTCGCTATTCAGTAGAAGCAAAGATCATTGCTAGTTAGGGATGATAAGTGTCAAGAATATAAGCTATTTTAAAATGAACTCTGGAAGTTTGTCCACTGTGGGGGGAGGGGTAAGTTGATCCTCATGTTCTCTACATTATTTTCACAAGTGTCTTTGTGTGTTGTCAGGAACTACGAACGTAGTGACAAAGTAAGACAGAGTTTGTGGAAATGGTTCTCCGGTGAGTATGTACAAGCAGGAAGAATGAAGCAGTTCCTTAAAAAAGGATGGAGCACAAAAAAAAGACAAAGTAAGTGCTTGGTTGTCTAAGGGCGAACACTACAAAAAAATGTCCATATAGAAACGGAATTCTAGCGACGAAATTCCATCCGTTTCTAAATTAGATACGAAATCAAAAAATCCGTCTCTAAATTAATTTAGAGACGGAATTAAAAAATCCGTTAATTTAGAGACGGAATTAAAAAATCCGTCTCTAAATTAGAGACGGAGTCGCTAAATTAGCAACGGAATTGATTATTTGTCTCTAAATTGGAAACGGATTTTTATTTTTCCGTTGCTAAATTAGAAACGGATTTTTTTTTCCGTTGCTGAATCTAGCAACGAATTTATTTTCCATTGCTAAATTTAGAGACGGATTATTTTTTTCCGTTGCTAAGTTAGAGATGGATTTTTTTCCTATTGCTAAATTAGAGACGGATTTTTTTTTTCCATTGCTAATATGAGTGACAGTTGTCAATTTTGTCTCTAAATAATTTTTGAAACTAAGTATGTAAAATTTTACGTTAGAGACGAATTATGTAAGCTAAATTCGTTACTAAACTAGAAATGGATTTTCAAATCCGTCTCTAAACTAAAAATGGATTTTTAAATCAGTCTCTAATATTTCTTTCATATATTATCAATTATGTGCGTAGAAGTAAACAAATAATATTTGGTATAGTTGGTAAGAGTTTCACTATGTGCCTTTGAGGTCACGGGTTCGACTCCTACCAATTGCAATTCTTGCGACTGGGGATTCAAGGAGCCTTACATGGATAGCCGAGTCGGGTTGACCGAAGTAAGGTCGAACCAAATAGAATATCTTTTTAGATTCATAATGTTTTTTATGTTGCTGATTTGAGCGACGGATTTTCTTTTTTCATTGCTGAATCTAGCAACGGATTTTTTTTAATCTGTTGCTAAAGCTAGCGACAGATTTATTTTTCCGTTGCTAAATCCAGCGACGGATTTATTTTTCCGTTGCTAAATCTAGTGACGGATTTATTTTTTCAGTTGCTAATCTAGCGATGGTTTTTTTTTTCCGTTGCTAAGTCCAGCGACGGATTTTTTATTTTTTCCGTCTCTAAATTTATTTAGCGACAAAGTTTTTACCAACGTAGTGATCTATCGATATATCTGTAGCTAGCTATGTCCAACGACGGATTTTTAGTAATTAGCAACGGATTTTTAGTAATTAGCAACGGATTTCACTCGTTGTGAAAAGGCCAAATTTTTGTAGTGGAATGTGTTTAAAACCCCATGTCGTGTTTCATTCTAGTGACGAAGTGTCAATAATGAGTCTACGTTGTTGAGGTATCTGGTTCTGTAACCCTCTAATTTTATGGTTATAAGATGTCTTGCTAGACATGCAGCTTGATATTAACAGGTTGAGTTTTAGTGCTCTTAATGTGTCCATGGCTCGGGTTGGGTGGTCTGGTGAGACAACTTACATGGATGCACCGATGTGCTTTTAACTTGAACTTTTGTTCTAATTGAGTTTGGAGCCTAGTTTGGTTGACTCATCATTATTTTACATTGTTGGTGTATTTTGAATCTAACTCTTTTGAGTGGGATCTGACGAGGTGATTCAAAGACAGGCTGAGTGTGGCTCTTATAATGTCACTTGTCCAAATATTCTTTCATTAGGGAGAAAATAGTGATTCTCAAATGTACCTAGAATCTCTAGCCCAGATACTTCAAGAATAGGACTGATATTGAAATCGAATGTACAGGTTGAGCATACTCTTAATATATCTGGCCCAGTGGCTCAAGAGTTGGGAACAATAGTGATTGTTAAATGCACCTAGAATCACAAGCCCGGATACTACTTAAGTAGGGAATATATGATAGAGGTACCGAAGAGATGAGGTTGGGTTTAGCCTTTAATGCTACGCCTAGTCCATGGCTCGTTGAGCAGGATAGGTGCACCGAAATGTTGAAAGAGGATGAACTTAAGTGTTCTTAATGTTGAAACACCGATGCATGAATAGTCCTTGAATTTGCAAAGTATTGTGAGTTGCACATATTTGCATGAATATTTCTTGGATTTGCAAGGAGTGTGTGATGATCACACGGAGAAACTTGCGTGAGTACAAAGAGTGGTGCTTTTCTAGGGAGGATTGGGTGTGATCCTTCTGAAGTACTCATGAGATCCCAAGTGTAGCCAAGAATCGTGGAGTTGCTCGAGCTCTAAAGTCAAGGTATGTGTTGCCAAGTTCCCTTCTTCGCTCTTAGGAGTTCAAACCTTTGGATACTCACTAGGGAAGTGTTGAATACCTTATGCAATGTGTTAGTTCAAATCTTAGGATACTAGCATTTAAGTCCTAAGACTTTCATTTACTGTTCATATTTCATGTTGTTAATCCGCTTGCATTAGTGGGGGATTGTTGTAAATGGTAATGCAATCGTATAATTGCAAGGCTTGACGATCCGCACTCGTGGGGAATTAAACGTTCCAAGGAATACTTGTGGCTGACCGGGCCCGCCTAATTTGCTTGAGTGGATTTGTCTATTTGTCTCCTAATTTTGGGATACATATAAATACGAGCATTGTCTTCTTCTTTTAAAATTAATAACAGAGTATTATTGAACCCTAAACACATAAACACAAGCCTACCCTTTTGAGATCTGAACAGTTCTTGAGCAATTCCAACCTTCGAATTCGGGTACACGAATTATGGAGGTCATTGTGTAAAACTTGGGGGGCGAGCGTCACTAAGATACTTGTACCGATGGTGGCATATTTCCCTTCTAAGTCATCAGTGGGTTCCGAACCACGGCACAGCTAAAGAAGAACAGGTATTTGGTTCGAGTATGGCGATCGAATTTGTTCCAGATATTTTTAATGGAATCAACATATATTTTTTACCAATATCACACACTCACGGCACCCTCTCAGAGACCTAATCCCTGGTATGTTTCAAGAAAGGCCGACCAATTAACGAAAATTGGTTTATACAATACCTATCTGCTAACAAAATCATTTTCTAAACCTCAAAGTATTATGTTTTGATAAAGAAGATTCATCAATTCTTCCCTACTAGTAGTAGCTTTTCTTATTTTTTTACTCTACTAGTTTAGGTCATGGTCATGCGAGAAGATTACCTAAACTCCTCTTTGTATCTTATTTTTAAAAAAAAGTAAAAATAAATAATAAATAATAATAATAATAATAATAAAAACAAATTCTTCCTAGTAGTTTGGTGGAGTAGCCGTCTTCAAGGTTCCTCATACTTTATCTGTTTATCGTATAGTTCTCGACATTTATGTTTTGTTGTGAAATAAATATAATAATATTAATTAAAAAAAAAAAATGATAGCAATTTTTAAAATATTACTTCATGAATTATGAAACGAGGGAATGTGAAGGTGCAACCTAGACTTTTCATCAATTTTTTTTTAATCCGACTAATATTCCTTATTTTCTTAGTATCATTTACTTGTCTCATATTTAAATATTTAGTACTTCCTCCGTTTTTCTTTTAGTTGGCATCATTTAACTTTTACACTATTCACACACCATCCTTTGACTCGATTTTGTGATTGATGAATACGATAAAATAGAATCATGTGGGATCTTGTTTGAATCATCTATAAGTATGTTTAATATCCACTTTTTATAATTTTACAATATTGATAATTGAAGTTATTAAGCATTAAAAACATGCGTTGGCAAGCGTGACAATAGAAAAGTGTCAACTAAAAAAACAGAGGAAGTATCATTTACTTGTTTCATATTTAATTATTTAATTTTCTTAATCCGACTAATTATTTGTTATTATTAATCTCAACTTTGGGTCATTTACTTTCATTAATCCCAACTATCGATTATTTTTTAATAATCCCAATTTTAGGGGAGGGGGGTTTCTTTTATCAGGTGAACAGTGACCTGTTTAAAAGGTAATTTTTTTTTTTAGTTTTTTTCTTAAATGCCACATGCCATAATTTCATTGGTCAAAAAAATTAAAAAAGCAAAAACAAAAATAAATTAAAAAAAAAACCAAACCTAGCCACCTTCATCCCACTACAGCCCCACCGCCTCCCTCCCTAGCACACACCGTAAACCTCCATCTCCCTCCCACAGAAAACCACCGAATTTCCGCAAAACCACTCGCTGCTTCACTCTCTTCCCTCATAACCACCCACAACCTAACCAGCTTCCCCCAAAACCACTCGTAGCCCCACCCACCTTCGCCGAAAATTAAACAACCTACAAGCCACCATTTTCACACCTAACTTCTCCCGAAAGTTCGAAACTATCGCATCTTTACTCCCCTTCGCCAAAAACACCAGATCTTCATGCCTAATACCTTGAAACAACCTCACCCGTTTATTTTCAAGGTGGGTTCAAGGTGTTTTCGAGTGCCGAAACCACCACAACCTTGATTTTTGGGTGGGTTTTAGCTTTCAAGCAGCTGAGGTTGGGTTCTTGGTGTTGCTAAGGAAGGATTTTGGTTTTTGGCAGGGGTAGGGAGGAGGTGGTTTCGGGTGAGGGGCTGGGTCAGGGTGGCGTTGGTGGCGGGGTTGGCTGGCTAGTTTAATTATTTTGTTTTTAATTTTTAAAACTTTGATTTTAATTCTTTTTATTTTTTTGGACAAATCACATGTTGACACGTGTCCAATATCCTAGTATAACAGGTCATTGACTTTCGTTGACCTGTTTCGGCATAATGAAAGAAAATTTCACCCAAAAGTTGGGATTATTCAAAATTAATCGATAGTTGGGATTAATGAAAATAAATGGCCAAAAGTTAGGATTTATAATAACAAATTTTCCTGTATATTATGAAACTTTTTTTTTTTTTTTAACATAATGCTAGAGAATTTTATTAATTAAGCCAAATTGTCCATGAGTACATGTAGAGTGATTTCACGCGGTCATTATTATGAAACCATGATGGATAAGTAAAAATGCAATTTTTTTTTTTTTTTTTGAAGATATGTGTTGGGCCCATATCCTAGTATGCCCAGAAGTCGTAGGGCACATCCAGAAGATCCGAAAGTAAACTAAATAAACAAGAGATCAATTCAAAACAGCTTGATTTGCACAAGTGGCAAGAAGATCAGAGAATCAATCATCTAGGAACATACCAAAAATATACAAGGCACGCAAGGAAAGAACAACAAATTAAAATAAAAGATCTTACCTTATGAATATTATTCTGAAATATATGTCAACCCTATCAATCTCTAGGTATAAATAGTTAGGCAAAACATTGTATACATTCATACGCACATCTATACTATACTATATATTAAAAAACGTTCCTAAACCAGAATATGTTACACGTGTCACCTTTTTAAGTTCGACATGTCAGCAATATGTGTCACTTGTCACTATAAACATGACATGTGACCTTTACAACATGTATTAGATTTGCATCTAAAAAATGCTTATAACAAGACTTGAACTCAAGACCAACAAGTCCTAATTTACAAGTCTTACTATCTTAGCCATTTATTAATTGTGTTTTTTTTATCTAACAAATTTATAATTAAATTAGATAAGTTAATTGGTGTTTTATTATACTATATGTTTCCATTATGTAATGATTGAGTTTCGCAACTAAAAAATATTTATAGCAAGACTTAAACTCGAACCCAACAAGTACAAACTAGCAACTCGGGGCATCGCCCGAGCTACAAACTAGTTCATACATTAATGCAAAGTTGTATTTTGCAAGTTACTTACGAATTCTATGTCTATTCTGAACAAGGAGGCTGTCCTTACTCAGTATTGTATCTCTAGCTAACTTTTATTTCATCGCTTAATTTACTCGTACTTTACTTTATTATTTCTCTTGGTTATTGTGATTGATATTGTAGGAGTGATTGTTATTACCCTTAAAACTTTAAGCAAATTCCTAGAACTACCTTACTAAGATTTGCCTAAACAAAATGTAAAAAGTAAAAATTCAAGTAAGGAACGTTGAAGTAAGCAATTTTTTTTCCTTTATTTTATTTTGCATCCAATAAGAATGAATTCTAACATTTATATAAGATAAAGCATAAATATATTCTTAAAATTAAATAATAAATATATTAAAATATGAAAAATCTAAATTATAAACATATATCCTCTCTTGTCACAATATATATATATATATATATATATATATATATATGTGTGTATACATATATATATATATATATAGGGGAGGGATCCGGTAAGAACCGCTCTTTGTATAAGAACCCTAGTTATATAAGAACCAATCTCAGCCGTAGGATTAAGTTACTTTCGACGGTTTAGATTAAAATACATATCCTCCCTCAAACCCCTCTTCCACCATCCAAAGCTTTGTCTCTCCTCACACTTTCATACCTCTTGACTTTCTCTCCCCTCAAATACCAAAATTGAACACAAATTGCTGCAAATTGAAGTATTTTTGTTCAATTTTCGTATAAACAATCTATATTGCTCAAGTCAGGTTTGTTTTCTTTTTCAATTTTGTTCAAATTTCATGAATTTCGCATGATTTAATTTTTGCGAATTTTCGAATTTTGATTTTTTGCAAATTGATTTTTTTCGATTTTTCTGATTTTATTTTCATGAATTTTGCGAGTTCAAGTTGATTTTTTATTTTTCTGATTTGATTTTCAATAATTTTCGCTTTTTCGGTGATTTTAGGGTATGGTCACACACTCACACTAATTCTAGTAATCATTGATTGTTTGTAATAAGGCCACATTATTGATTCCAAATACCGTTGATTACAATTTTTGTGAACAATTTCTGATTTAGTTGTCTGCCATTATTGAGATTTTCTTGTTTGAGATTCTCTCTTCTTCATTACTTGTAATCTAGGAAAACTCAAATGAAACATGCTTTTTAATTGGATATGATTATCAAACGAATGATTTGAGGGGTGTAGATTGGAGATGTGGTGTAGGATAATAGAGGGAGTGCTAAGCAGCAGGGGAGATTGAATACTGGAATGTTTGGTTTGGATAGTTTATTGTTAGAGTTCATATTAGATGGCAAATAATATTGAAGAATTTACTATCAGTTAGAACATAGGCTCATAAGATAGGTTTAAAACATAGGAAGAAATTTATACCGTACATAAATATTTAGAACATAGACGAAAAAACTAAGAATATAGGAAATGATTTTAGAGCATACGGGGAAAAATTAGAACCTAGGCTCACAATATAAGTTTAGAACATAGGCAAAAGTTTGGGACATATAAAAATTTTTGTTGAACATAGACAAAAAAAAATTTAGAACATGAAAATATAAAATTGAACATAAATCGAAAATCAAGCATAAATCTAAATTTAGAACATAGAAAAAAAATTAGAACATAGGGAAAAAATTAGAACATAGGTTCAAAGGTTTAGAACATAGGAAGAAATTTAGAACACACATAAAAATTTAGAACATACACGAAAAACTAAGAATATAGGAAATGATTTTAGAGCATAGGGGGAAAAATTAGAACCTAGGCTCATAATATACGTTTAGAACATAGGCAAAAGTTTGGGACATATAAAAAATTTTGTTGAACATAGACAAAAAAAATTTAGAACATGAAAATATAAAATTGAACATAAATCGAAAATCAAGCATAAATCTAAATTTAGAACATAGAAAAAAAATTAGAACATAGGTTCAAAAGATAGGTTTAGAACATAGAAAGAAATTTAGAACACACAGAAAAATTTAGAACATACACGAAGAACTAAGAATATAGAAAATGATTTTAGAGCATAGAGGAAAAAATTAGAACATAGGCTCATAATATAAGATTAGAACATAGGCAAAAATGTTTAGAACATAGACAGAAAAATTTAGAACATAGGAGAAAAAATTTGGAACATAGTCAATATTTTAGAACATATATTTAGATTATTAGAGAAAAGTTTAGAACATAGGTATAAAAATTTAGAATATAGGTATAAGAGTTTAGAACATAGGATAAAAGTTTAGATCATTAAAAAAAAAAAGTTTAGAACACAACAAAAAAAAATTAGAACATAAGAATTGTGTTACTCAAACTCTTCATTTCAACTCACGTATCCGTATCGGACCCTCGACACTCGGACATGGGTATGACACCCGTACACTTCACTTTTAGTTCAAAATCATTGAAATTTTTCACAAAATAGCCGAGTCGGACGCTTGGACACATACCCGTGTCGGACATGGGTACCCGAGTCCAAGTAACATAGCATAGGAAATTAAAATTAGAACATGAACAAAATAATTTAGATCATAGGCCAAAACAAAAAAAGTTTAGAACGTAGGGTGAAAAAATTTAGTATATTAGATTATAGGGTGAAAAAATTTAGTATATTAGATTATAGGGTGAAAAAATTTAGAACATAAGAAAAAAATTTAGAACATAGGGTGAAAAAATTTAGAAGTGAGAAATTTTAAGATTATAGATAGAAAAAATTTAAAACATAAGGTGAAAATTTTCAGAAATATACGAAAAATTCAGAGCATAGACAGAAAAATTTAGAGAAATTGATGAAAAAGTTTAGATAGGAAAATAATTTAGAAGATATAAAAATGTATAGGCAGAAAAAATTAAAGTATTAGCAAAAAAAACTTTTTAAAAGTTAAAGTATTAGCAAAAAACTTTTGAATATTTACAGAATATGAAAAAAAAAACATATGCTAAAACCTATTAGCTCAATTGGTAGAGCACTATGCAAATGCATAGAAGATGTAGGTTCGATTCCTACATAGGTTATCTGTATAAAAAAAACTTTCGAAAGTAAACCATAATAACTTAATGGTAAAACATGAAAATAAATTAAATTATTTTTTCAACTTATGTTCTAAATTATTTTTCTTATGTTCTAAACTTTTGTTTACTTATGTCCTAAATTTTTGCTTATGTTCTAAATTTTTTATCTATATATGTTCTAAATTTATTCTGCTTATGTTCTAAATTTTTTCAGCTTATGTTCTAAAATTTTTCCTATGTTCTAAATTTATTTTCTATGTTTTAAATATAAACTCTTCAAAATTACAGAAATGCCATTACTAAAGAATCATTTAGAACATAAGAAAAATAATTTAGAACATAAGTTGAAAAAATAATTTGATTTATTTTCATGTTTTACTATTAAGTTATTATGGTTTACTTTCGAAAGTTTTTTTTATAGAGATAACATATGTAGGAATCGAACCTACATCCTCTATGCATTTGCATAATGCTCTACCAATTGAGCTAATAGGTTTTAGCATATATTCTATTTTTTCATATATCGTAAATGTTCAAAAGTTTTTTGCTAATACTTTAATTTTTCAAAAGGTTTTTTTTGCTAATACTTTAATTTTTTTCGTCTACGCCTTTTTATATGTTCTAAATTATTTTCCTATCATCTAAAATTTTTAATCCATTACTTTAAATTTTCTGTCTATGCTCTGAATTTTTTGCATATTTCTGAAAATTTTCACCCTATGTTCTAAAATTTTTCTATCTATAATCTTAAAATTTCTCATTTCTAAATTTTTTCATCCTATGTTCTAAACTTTTTTCCTGTATACTAAATTTTTTCACCCTATGTTCTAAACTTTTTCCCTATGTTCTAAACTTTTTTCCTATGTACTAAATTTTTTCGCCTTATGTTCTAAACCTTTTTCCTATGTTCTAAATATTTTTCACCTTATGTTCTAAATATTTTCACCCTATGTTCTAAACTTTTTGACTATGTTCTAAACTTTTTTTTTTCATATTCGACATTTTTTATCTGTGTTCTAAATTTTTTCCTATATTCTAAAATTTTCCATCTATGTTCTAAATTTTCTGTCTAAGCTCTAAATACATGTTCTAAATTATTTTTCATATGTTCTAAATATTTTAACCCTATGTTCTAAATTTTCTTTTATGTTCTGAATTATTTATCCTATGTTCTACACCTTTACTCCAAGTACAGAATCTCTAACATTATACTAACCACAAAAATAGTTAAATCCCCACAAATAGCGAATATGTATTTAATTCAGATTCAGAACAACACAAAAGACATTTAGGGTGAAAAAACAAAAACAACAAATTTATTGAATTCAAATCACATAAACAACGTACTATATACTCAAACTCAAATTAGAACAATAAAAATGACAAATTTAAACCACGATTAGACAAAAACAAAGAATTCAAACATATAATAAACGTAAGCAATGATCATCTAATGAATCTTAAAATATAAAGTACCTGAATCTGACGAATCGCGTCGATCTAGGGGTTTGCAAAAAATGTACTCAAAATTCCAAATTATACTTGTTTAGTGCAAGTTTATGAACAATAATAGTTGATTGTGACCGAAAGTTTGAGCGAAATATGTGATCAAAGCTTGATTTTGGTCCATTAATGGTGGTTTGTAGAGATTTTTTTGGACATATACATATACATATACATATACATACATATATATATACATATACATATACATATATATATATATATACATATATATACTCTCATAATATAATCTTTTTCTTTTATTTTTAAATAATAAAAACTTTTTAATCAAGTAACACAGTTGCAATTGTTAAAAAATGTAAGAGGAGATAAACTGATGCTAGAAATTGTGAGAGGAGATAATAGATCGTATTTTATTGCAGCTGCAATTCTGGAGAGAATGTTGTAAGATTAACTGGATACTTGAAGGTGATTGTCCATCTAAACTTTTGTTCTCTAAGGTCAAAAGTCAGTAGAAGAAGAATGAGATTAGTTCCGTACTTGACGACCAAGGGACCCTTCAGCATGGCCAGACGGATGTCCAGCGTGTGGTGGTGCAATCCCTAAAAAAGACCTTCCACTGTGATAGCATGCCTCCTTGTGATCCGGAAATTGACGTTGTTCTTCGTGAATTAGATCTATCCCGATTCAATTCTTCTCAACTTGCAAACTTCGATCGTCCCTTCCCTGCTGATGAGATTCGAATTGCAATGTTTTTTAAGGGAATCGTAAGTCTCCGGGTCCGGATGGAATTACAGTCGAATTCTTCAAATCTTACAGGGATGTTGTGGGCGACTCGGTTGTTTCTGGCATTCAAAGTTTCTTCCACACAGTGTATCTACTGAAGGAGTGGAACCACTCCCTTTTTGTTATGATTCCTAAGATTGGTACACCGACAGAGATGGGGCATTTATGACCGATCAGCCTTTTTAACAGTGTATAAATGTGCTTCCAAATGTTTGGTGGCCAGGTTTGCGTAGTATCTTCCTCTTCTCATCTCAGATACTCAGCATGCCTTTGTTCAAGGACGCCTTATGATGGATAAAATTTTGTTGAGTCATAGTTAATGGAAAAAATCATTTGTTCAAAAACTGGCACTAATTGGCTTGCGTCGATCAAAATTGATATGAGCAAAGCTTATGACAGAATTCACTGGAGTTTTCTTTTGCAGGTCTTTAAAGCCTATGGGTTTCCGGACCGTTGGTTACAAATGATCTAACAATGCCTTGCCACGGTTTCTTACAAATCCTTGATCAATGGTTCTACTTCGGACACCTTTAAACCACAATGTGGTCTTCGCCAGGGTGACCCCATCTCCACGTACCTTTTCCTATTCTACATGGATATTTTCTCTTGTATGTTGCATCTGGGACAGGATTTGAAGCTTTTTCAAGGTATTAAGCTGTCTAGAATGAGTCCTACTGTCTCGCATTTATTCTTCGCGGATGACACCCTCATCTTTTTTCGGGCTTCGTCTACAGCCTATACAAATATCATGTAGATCATTCAGCGGTTTACTAAGATATCATGCGAACAACTTAACTTATCCAAAACGTTGATCAAGTTTAGCCCGAATATTTGTAGCTCTGCTCAAGAAGGCTTCAAATCTATATTTCAAATGAAGCATGTTCAGGTGTTCGATCATCATCTGGGGGCTCCAATTGTTTTTGTTGGAAAAAAGAAAGATCACTTTTAATTTATCATCGACAAAATTATTGGGCGGATAAATTGTTTAAATGCCATCCGCCTCTCACAATCGCAGAAGTAAATTTTTATTAACTCTATCCTTATAGTTATGGCTTCCCATGTTCTTGCTTGTTATGAGTTACCCGTCTCTGTGACTGGGAAAATCGACTCCTTACTATTGCGCTTCTTCTGGGTACATTCTACTAAAAGTATGCACTAGGTAAATAAGGATACCATGCACCTTCCTCGTGGCCTCGGTGGTTTAGGCATTCGCTGCTTGTCTTCCTTAAACAAGGCATTGCTCATGAAACAGGTTTGGAGACTCTTTACCAACCCGCAGTTGCTAGTTTCTAAAGTTTTCAGTGCTCGCACGACCTTTCTCTCCAATAACCCTAATACTCAGCCGCGTTATTCTGGTCGCCATTCTTATGGCCTTCGGGGTTTGCTCAAGGCGGACACTCTGTAGAATCACGGTTGCAACTGGATAATTGGTAATGGCAAGTCCATTCTAGTTAGGTCAGCTAAGTGGGTCAATGGCTGCATTCTTGAGTTCAAACCATGAATCCTTTTGACAAATTCGGCTCCTCATACTGTCAGTTTATTCATCAATCTTTAGACCACGGGGTGGAATACTACTAAAGTTGTCGATTGGTCCGTACCTGCGGATGCTCAATAATCCTGGCAATGAAGGTTCCTGATACGACTTAGGATAATTTTCCTTATTGGGCAAGTACCCCTTTTGGAAAGTACTTGGTTAAAACCAGTTAAGCAATGCTTCAACAACAACTTTCCCCTGGTTCTATACTCTCCACGACTAACTCTTTCTGGAATGAAAGGTTCTTTGAAAGCTTCTACATCGTGCTCTAGCGGTTAAGGTGGAACTCGATCATAGAGGGGTTCCGATTCAAGACGTGTTTTGTGATCTCTATCGTTCTGAACCAGAGGATTTACAGCATCTCTTCATAATGTGCTGTGGTGCACGATCAATTTGGAGGGGTGGATGCCTTGGCATGCTCAGAATTTAATGGAGATCTTTCTCTCTTAGATTGGATCTAAGATTATATCCGACTTTTTATTAGTCATGATGGACTTTCTAGTGTTCTCTTAGGTACCTTTGTCGGTACGCTTTGGAGTTTGTGGTTATGTCGTGACTCTAGAATCTTTAGGGGTTCTTCTGCGTCCCATCCCTTTGATTCTCTGTTTGCGGAGGCTATGGATCATCATACAATCTTTGTCAACTTGGACGGCCCTGCGAGTTCCCCTAATATTGCGGCGGCAGATGGTGGTGCCTTTTCCGTCGGGTTTTTACTTTGCTCAGCTTGGCCTGACTTCCCATGGGAACGCTTTGCCTGCTCTTCAAAAACATGGATCTTGGTTTAAAGATTCTCAACAAGAAGGAATGGGTTGGTGCTTGGATAATGATGACCCACTAAATGATCGTATCAGCGGTGGTAGTAACTTTGGGGTTTGTTCCTCAGCTTTACATGCAGAGGCGTTGGCATGCATGTATGGGCTATAGTGGGCTTTGGATTGAGGGAATCTGTCTCTCATGGTTTTTACTGACTCATACAATCTTGTTTCCCTGATTCGTGGGGAGGGGCAAGGTAATGTCGCTTACATTTGGCTCCTTCGGAGGATTTTACAACTTGGCTCAACCTTTCGGGTTTGTAATATTCATAAGGCGGGTCGTCGACGTGTTCAGAGAGCTCATCTGATTGCTGGAGAATAAATAAATATTTGCTTTAGTATTAATATGTAATTTGTTTGTATCCTTTGTCTAAAATAAATAAATAAATAAAGAAAAGATTAAACTAGGCTTCTTCCTCTTAAATATTAATCAAATAATTGCAATGAAAAGTGTAGTAAAAAAAGGGGAAGCAAATGAAAAAATAGACCCAACTCCTGCGTTACAAACTTTCCTAAGCCTAGTAAGGCTCTGTTCTTTAGAGCTGCTCTGTTCTACTCTATCCTGCTCTGCACTGCACTGCTCTGCTCTGCTGTGCCCTGCCCTGCTCTGCTCTACTCTACTCTGCCCTGCTCTGCTCTGCTCCGCAGTGTGTGGAAGCTTACCCCTGCTCTGCTCTGCTGAAATCTGCTCTGTTCTGTCCTGTTCTACTCAGCCCATAAGCTCAAAAGAACAGGACCTAATAGCATACGTGCATGATCAAAAGTCCAAAACTAACTAACCATCAAATTCAAACACGGCAATTTGTGTAGGGACTAATAGGAAAGGAAAAAACTATTGTCTAGAATAGAAAAACATAATAAAAGGGACAGCTTCAATAGATGATGTGTTGATGGGCTATTATAAGGTGCTTTTCCCTCTATTCTGTATAGATTGATCCATTGTAGTTCATAGGGTCAAACTTACATCTGTCACGAACTTTTATAACAATAATACAAGTTTAATTATTTATATCTAAGTATTTTAAATTTATAGTTCAAAAAACACATCTAAGTATTTTCTAAATTGAGTACATTCTTATATTTATCCAATTCCACTCCATTTGACAAGCAAATACAGCACTATTCAATTTATAACAATAATACAAGTTTAATATTTAAACCCTTGTTAAATTTTAAATCTATACAATATAGTAAAAGGCGTTCCTCACCCAGCCACTGATATACTACTACTATATGACATTTTATTAAAATTAGATATAATTAAGAATTTTAATCATGAAATTAATGTAGTCTCTCGAGGCATCACCTGGAGCCTCAAAACTAGTTTATTGTTTAAAATACACATCTAAATAGATTCTAAATTGATTACTTCCTTATATTTATCCAATTCAACTCCATTTGACGCGCAAATACAGCACTACTCAATAGTCATCATCTTAAGTAAGCTTGATAATGCTACCCACTTACATTTAAATATTTAATTAGATAAACAAGAACTAATTATTTCCTTCAAACCTTGACCAAATACCTTCTCTTTAAATATATACTTCGTATAAAACGACTATCATGAATTCATGAGTTACCTATTAACTAGTAAAATCAATATCAACAAAGAAAATACTATGAATGAATTAAATCAATGAAATTCAAATCGTTTGTGTAAATTAAGAGAAACTGTAAAGGAAACAACTTTATTGAATTCTCAAGATCCACAATAGGGACAGGAGAAACTATATAGGTTCATATGACATGAAAAAACAGAAGAAAAAAAACATGAAACCAATCTATAGCTTTTCAAGTAAACAAGTGTATACTGTAAATCGTTTCCCTTGCAATTCAACTTATGAAAAGGGTTTGATAATCATAAGCAATGGGGATAATTAAATTGCTTCCCTTGCGATTCAACTTATGAAGAGGGTTTGATAATCATAAGCAATGGGGATAATTAAATCTCTGAACACAGTGGTAATATCAGAGATGTATAATTTTACATCTTCAATGAGATGCAATTTTAAGAATAATGGTCTTATTGATCCATGACTTCCAGCTTCCGTTTCCCCTTCTTGTTATAGTGGCAGTGGCAGTGGCAGTGGCAGCAGCAGCAGACTCAGCACCGACCTCAACATTTGCAGCTTTCTCAGGCTGTGGCTTCTTGCACAGAAGAAAATTCCGGGCACCATGAGCTCCAATTGTCTCAAGTGGACTTAGAGCTGCAAAAACCAGAAACATAAAGAACAATCAAAAAAAAGATACAAGAAAATTATCAACGCATCAGTGTAATCAACAAGTTTAGTTGCAGGACAATCAAATTGAAGATACGTTACAGAGCAAGTACAAGTTTTAACAATCAAGTCATGCAGACAAAAGAAAGCAAAATCTAGACAGGTAGTGAATTATGGAAGATAGAATGTTCACAAGCCTCAAGCCATAGATACAAATTAGAAAAGAATCTAAAAACAAAAAACAAGATGACATGCAATGTCTACTAACCAGTGGTGATTTAAAAAGTTAGGCTGTCAAGCAGATCATTTAGACACTAATGAACGCGCAAAAAGGTACATAAGTAGTAGATATTATGGTAAGAAAATGCTGACAGTAAGGCAGTGATGAGCAATAAGTCAACATTACAAACACCAGAGATTTCTTTGTTGTATGGGCATCATCTAATATACAAATTTAGATATTCAAATTGACAATGCAAACGAAAGCATTGACAACTTCATACAAAATTGTTGCGATTAAAGGAGATGCTTCAACAACCTAAACTAGGATCACTAAAAATGTGTATCCATAATGCTAAGCTCATGCTTTCGTTTTTCAATTACTAATCTCTAATAATAGCAGTTTAGTCATTCTCCCAAAATATAACTTCGAAGATAGGCCAATCCTATACCACTAAAGGCAAATCTACCAGAAAATAACCCAAATCATACAAACGCTGAATTCTTCCAATAAATTGAAACACTAAGCCATTGTTAATCTCACCCATCTAAATTTGTGATTTCACCTAACCAAGAAACACATAATACACAGAAACTAAAGCCAAATTTAAGAATTCCGGAATCAGTCCAGACCATAAAAACATAACATAATTCATAGTGGAAACAATTCTTTAATTTTCCAATGTAATTGCAATGATCAAACACCATTGCAAACACCACCTCATCTAATTGCTATTCCTTATACTTCCATTTAAACCCTAACCAAGTCAACACCAAATTTTCAAGTTCACCTAACCAAGTCAACAAAAACTAAATTTCACCTAACTTAATTACATACACCAAATTTCACCTAACCTAATCACAAAAAAACAAAATTCTAAATCACAAATTAATAAAAATTATATTAATCAAGAAAAACAGACATTAATTATATTAGAATTTAATAAAATTAAATCGAAGAAAAGGAAGGAAATCAATACCATCAGATCCAGCAGAAGGGCAATGAAGGAGGAAATCATTAAGATTAGAACCAAGAACAGGAAGACGACCTTCACGAGCATAAGATTTCAACGCCATATCAATAACAGCAGCAACAACTTCGCCTTCATTCACAACAAATCTTAAAGGTCCAGCACTTCCTAGAACATTCACCGTAATCAACACCCGATTTCCCTTTGCCTTTTTTTGCTTGCTTAGCAACATTTTTTTCCGATTTTTTAACAATAATTCAAAATTCTCAGATCGAAGAATTGATTTGTAAACCAAAAAAAAAACTCCCGAAAATCAAAAACAATAATTCAAAATTCCCAGATCGAATGATTGAATTGAAAAAATTATAACCCAGAAAAATTTTCTGGAAAATTGAAAGAATGTAGAATGTTTAAGGGTCAAGGCCGAGGCAGCGGTAGTACCAGCCTTCCATGCAAGAACCGAAAGCAAAAGCAGAAGAAGATGACAATGAATGAACGAAGATCCCCCTTGTAAAGAGGAAGGGGGAAGATCGCATGTAATTTTTACTTAAGATTTCCACCATTCACAACCAATTTAATCTCCCAATTGTTGTTTTTCCCAGAAATCTAGCTACTCTTCTGGGTTTTGATTGCTCAAATTCAAGAAAAAAAAAAAAAAAAAAAACCCAACAATGGCGGAAACAAAGGATTATTTTCAAGAGGAGAGAGAAAGTGGAAGTAGATGAGAAAATTGGGGAAGGCGGAATTTATATAGGAAGAAGAATTGAGGGTTAGGGTTTGGAAATGGGGAAAAATTGAGGGTATAATTAACAATTTATTTATGATGTTGTGAAATTGTGTTATTTAAATAAAAAAAAATAAGAAGGAAGAAATTAGGAAAGAATACGCCGACTAAAGAAGAGAGGAGATCTAATAAAACACGCAGCACGCCGTTTCTCGTAATTTCTAAGCGAAGCATATGCGTTAGTGCTTTTATTAGCAGCCGGTATTTAATTTCTAACGCTAATTTCTCACGTGTTTTAGTAACCTTGCTATTTCTTTTCAATTGTATATTCTTGGGAGCCAAGTTTATTGGAAAATTTGGGAACTTTCCAAAAAAAAAAAAAAAACAATTTTTTTTTGTTGTTGTTTAGAGAGCCACAAAGGCATAAAATGAGTATCGATTCCAAGATCACCTGAAACCGAGAAGGGAGCTTTACCACATGAGCTATCCTCTCAAAAATCCATTTATTTTTGCTTTGAATAAGTTAGGATTCTACAGGGTCGTCTTAAGCAATTTAGAGGCCCTGTTTTAATTTTAAAAATTGGGCCCTAAAAATAAAATTTTGATTTAAAAAACATATTCCAATAATCTTCTAGTCCGTGTAAATGTAAGGCACCAAAAATGTAAATTGCTTTACACAATAGTCATAAGGTGGGAGTTAGGGATATTTCAAGTGGTTAGAGCTTGCCGATTCTCATAATTTACCCTTATGACCCTCTACACAACAAAAAAAGAGTCACAAGGTGATTTTGACTCTAAACTCCAAACTAATATTTTAAGTGAAACTAATTATTGAAAAAAAGACCAAATTAAAAAACGTTAACTTTGATGAGTCTGATATGGCTTGACATTATTTTAGGGTAATATGTCTAGACATATTTTAATTCTCCTTAAAAAAAAAAAAAAAAACAATTACCTAGGTAATAGCCCACTAGCAAAAATTGAAAAAAAAAAATCAAACACAAACTCAATTGAGAAGTAACAGAACTGTATTCTTCCATGGATGCATGATGGTTCAAAGATCAAGAATATTATCAATATGCCATTGTTGATTTATACTCCCTCCGTCCCTAAATTACATTCCTCTTTGGAAATTTACACGGGAATTAAGAATGGAAGAATAAGACAAATAACAATAATTAGATAATGTAATGGGAAGTACAAAGATAGATTATTTATTACTCATGACAAGTCATCAATCCTTTGCAAAAAAAAAAAGGACCAATCACATGCTCCTAATTAAAAAATTTCAACCAATCATATTCATTGTAATTTGACACAAAGATTATGAGTGAAATTTGGTAAGGATGAGTGAGAAAGCATTAAATATAAAATAGAAAAAGAGAGTTGATTTACTAAAAAAAAACTTACCAAAAATAGAAAGGAGAAATGTAATTTTGAAATACCAAAAATAGAAAGGAGGAATGTAATTTAGGGACTGAGGGAGTACGAATGAGGTAAGAATGAGTGTTTGATGGATTTTTTTTAAAACAACCCAATTAATATTAATGCCTTTTGGGAATTGCAATATTAATGCCTTTTGGGAAATGCAATATTAATAGGGAGAGTGATTAATTAGAGGATGGATCATGAATATAATTGCTGGTTTAATGGAGGTGAGTGAGGAAGAGAGGATTAGAGGAAGCAACGTTTTTTCAAAAAAAAAAAAAAAAAAAAAAAATCAATTGGGCTCATATTTGGGGGCCCTAACACCTTGGAGGCCCTGTGCTGAGGGGCTGGTTGCACAGCCTCTTAGCCGGCACTGGGATTCTATTAGGAAAGTTCTAAATGTTTTATTCATGTAGTTTGTTGTATAAATTCTACTTTCTCCATTTTTTTTTTACTTGACCCGCTTGACTTGTGGGGATGGGATTTGGTGTCTTGTGGCTTGAAGTTGAGCGGAGTTAAGACGGAGTATTTTAAATACTACGGAGTAGTATAAGTTTAGCGATGTGAGATGTAATGAGGCAGGAAGTGATCACCTTGGGTGGGAAATTTGTCCAAGGTTATGAAGTTTTTTCATATATAGGATCTATTATTCAAAATGATAGAGAATTGGATGAAGATGTAGCTCATAGGGTCAAAGCGGGTTGGTTGAAGTGGAAGAGTACGTGCGACGGGTTTTATGTGATCTTGTCATGCCCCATAGATTAAAGGAGAAATTCTACACGACAATAAGTTAAGACCTGCTTTGTTATATGGTATCAAATGTTGGGTTGCATTGTAAAGCATTGTCACGTGCATAAGATGAATGTGGCAGAGATGCGTATGTCATGATAGATATGTAGCCAAACAAGAATTGATCGATTAACGAATGAGATAATTAGGAAGAAAATAGGGGTTATATCGATTGTATACAAGATGAGAGAGATTGCTTAAGATGGTTGGCCACTTGGCCATGTAAAAAGAAGACCAAGTCAGTAAGGAGGCTTGAAGAATTACAAAGTATTGGAATTTGATCTCCTGCGAGAGGTAGTGGAAGACCTAAGAAAACTTGGAAGAGGGTGGTTGAAAATGACATGAGTATTTTGGGGATTGAGGAAAATACGGTGTTGGATAGGGCGGCGTGAAGGGAGAAAATACACATCAACGACGTGTCGTGATTATATGTATACTCTCTAAACAAAATTTCCTATTAAATTTTAATATTTTATCCCACTAATGTTTTATGAACTATGTTGATTTCTTTCACTAAAGTTTTCTCAAATCCTTATGATTTAATTAAACTCTAACATTTTAACCATCCATTTACAACTTTTTTGAATTTTATTGGTTCTCTTTTAAAACCCCCTTACTTTTGCTCAATTTATTCACTTTTTTTTTTCAAACTCTTTCAAATGATTATCTGGTTATGTCTCCTTTTTTAAATTGTACGATTCCTTTTGATGATTCATATTAGCTGACACTAAATCATTTTGGGATTAAAGCTTTGTTGTTGTTATTGTTGACTCATAATGATTATTTTTCATATTAGTCGACTACAAATCATAGTTTGATTAGGGATTTGTGGTTGTTAGCTGTTGTTGTCGTATCATATCAAGATGTCACAAATCTTTGAGGGGAAAAAAAAAAGCCAAAATAGCGAGTAAACATTTTAGTCTGTGGATGAATAAGAGGATAGATACTTAGAGATCAGTAATTTATTATCCAAAAAAAATAAAAAATAATAACAATAAAAAAATAAAAAAATAAAGGTCAAACGTGACCACCACAAATTCTTGGTTAACAAAACTTCAAAACTGAATAATCCTCATTTCCGCAGGCACACATTTTCTCTGAGAACCACAAAAACATCATAGTGACGGTTGAACATGAAATAGTAAGAAATTAAGATTGGAGAAAACAAGAATAAATAAAATGAAGAATACGATTGGTCTATTGAAGATTAGAGTGATAAGAGGTATCAATCTTGTAGTCATGGATTTTATCAATAGCGATCCTTATGTTATCATAACTATGGGCTTACAGGTATTTATTCCTTTCCACTTTCTTCATAGATATTGAAGTTTGACTTTTAATTGTGTGATACATTGATTCTTTATTTTAGCCATTATAGAGAAAATAACAATTGACATTTTTTTTTCCTTCTTTTTACGGGAACAATTATTGACATGTTAATTATATTGATCGAGTTAATGTCAAAATGTAAGCGGCCGTCTTTGAATATATAGTTTTTATACTCCGTAATACTTTTTACCAATTTTAACAATTATGAGGGGTATTATACTATTATGGTCTTTTTAAATAGACATTATTAGTTTATTACAGTATCACCTCAATTCTTGGCTTGTAAGTATATAAAATATAAATAGAGACAACCTTTTTTTTTGACGGGAAATAGAGATAACTGTTGAGAAACATGATTGAATTGAACTTTTCACATGTGGTAATTAAAGTCAATGAAGACTTTACTAAGTACAATAATTTGTATAAGGTACAATAATGTATATTATTTTATTCAATTATTTTGGCTATATAAATGGAAGTTCACGTATTGTGAACTTGTAGTTGAAAAGAAAATAAAGAGATTTCCTATCATTCTACTACTTACTTCCTGTCTTCATCCCTCCACTGATAAATATCTTACCATCAGTAAAATATTTTTAACACGTTATCAGCACCAGTTTCCAGTCAGATATGGATCTACCTGAAGTTAGTTCCGAATATCAATGTCTTTTGGACAGTGGAACAACGCACACTATTTTAAAGGATAGAAATTATTTTTCACAACTAAAGTTGTTTCAAGCAAATGTGAACACTATTTCCGGGTCAGCTAAATTAATTGAAGGATCTGGAAAGGCTTGTATAATGCTTCCAAATGGAACAAAATTAATAATCAATAATGCTTTATATTCGAGTAAATCTCGAAGAAATCTCATAAGCTTTAAAGACGTACGCCAAAATGGCTATCATCTAGAAACAATGATGACAAATCAAAAAGAGTATATATGTCTCACGGCAGAAAAACATGGCAAGAAACATATATATGAGAAATTGCCAGCATATTCTTCGGGGTTATATCGTATAAACATACGACCCGTGGAAATCAATATGGTATCTAACCAGAAGTTAGATGACAAACATTTGATTATCTTATGGCATGATCGTTTGGGACATCCAGCAACTGGGATGATGCAAAGAATAATAGCACATTCAGTTGGACATTCAATAAGAAATGTCAAAATTCCCCGATCAGATGAATTAACATGCTCTGCATGTTCACTTGGCAAATTAATAATAAGGCCATCCATGAGCAAAATTGCTACTGAATCTCCAAAATTCTTGGAAAGAATTCAGGGAGATATATGTGGGCCAATTAATCCAGCATGTGGACCATTTCGATATTTCATGGTTTTAATTGATGCTTCTACACGATGGTCACATGTTAGTCTACTTTCAAGTAGAAATGTTGCCTTTGCAAAATTACTTGCCCAAATCATCAAATTAAGAGCACAATTCCCAGATCATACAATAAAGAGAATAAGACTTGACAATGCTGGGGAATTTACATCCCAAACATTTAATGATTATTGTATGTCAATTGGAATTGATGTCGAACACCCAGTAGCTCATGTTCATA
Source organism: Chenopodium album (assembly GCF_948465745.1). Taxonomy (NCBI): domain Eukaryota; kingdom Viridiplantae; phylum Streptophyta; class Magnoliopsida; order Caryophyllales; family Amaranthaceae; genus Chenopodium; species Chenopodium album. The sequence continues at coordinate 16,775,704 of NC_137854.1, read as the reverse complement.
CACAAAATGGTCTGGCTGAATCACTAATTAAGAGATTACAAATGATTGCAAGACCATTATTAATGAGGTCAAGATTGCCACCATCTGCTTGGGGACATGCTATAATACATGCAGCAGCGCTAATTAGATTGAGACCTACAGCTTATCATAAATTCTCACCACTACAGCTTGTTTGTGGTCGAGAACCAAGTATCTCACATCTAAAAATCTTTGGTTGTGCTGTATATGTTCCCATTGCTCCACCCCAACGAACGAAAATGGGTCCACAAAGAAGACTGGGAATTTATGTCGGGTTTGAATCCCCTTCTATAATTAAATATCTTGAACCACTGACTGGTGACTTATTTACGGCTAGATTTGCGGATTGTCACTTTAATGAAACAGTATTCCCAGTCTTAGGGGGAGAGAAAGTGGACCCACGTAAGAAAGAAATTGAACTTATTTGGAATGCAACACAACTGTTGATGTTAGATCCACGAACAAATATGTGTGAACAAGAAGTCAAGAAAATTGTTCATTTACAAAGTGTTGCAAATCAATTGCCTGATGCATTTGTAGACACAAAGAAGGTGACAAAATCACATATACCAGCAGAAAATGCCCCTGCACGTATTGAAATCCCAACTGGTAATAAGGCCATAGAAAATGAATCTCAGGCACGCAGAAAGCGTGGAAGACCACTTGGTTCAAAAGATTCTAAGCCAAGAAAATTGAAAAGATTGGATGGAATAGGAAATGAGACTAATGATGTTCCCCCGTCAGAAGGTCAAGAAAGACCAAATGTGGATGAAAGTAAAGAAAATGATGATAATCCAAAAGGGGACGAACAAGAAGACAACCCTACGGGGAATGAACAAGATGTTCAAAACATCGATAACAATGAAATTTCAATGAATTACGTCTCTACAAAGACTCAGTGGAATAGAAAGGATGTTATCGTTAATGAAATATTTGCAAATTCCATCGCAATCGACATTGTGTCTGATGAAAATGATGTTGAACCTAGAACTGTAGAAGAATGTCGACGTAGGAGTGATTGGCCAAAGTGGAAGGAGGCAATGCTGGCTGAGTTAAAGTCACTTGAAAAACGAGAAGTTTTTGGAAAAATAACCCTTACACCAGCAGGTGTAAAACCCGTTGGATACAAATGGGTATTTGTGAGAAAACGTAATGAGAAAAATGAAATAGTTAGATACAAGGCAAGACTTGTAGCCCAAGGATTTTCTCAAATTCCAGGGATTGATTATGAAGAAACATATTCTCCAGTGGTTGATGCAACTACATTAAGATTTCTGGTAAGTTTGACAGTCACAAAAGGACTACAAATGCGATTAATGGATGTAGTGACTGCGTATTTGTATGGATCACTCGATACGGACATTTACATGAAAGTCCCCGAAGGACTAAAACTACCAGAAAATCACAAGCCTAGACAACTGCTTTCCATAAAATTAAAAAGGTCACTTTATGGATTGAAGCAATCTGGAAGGATGTGGTACAACCGTCTGAGTGAATATCTTATGAGAGAAGGATTCAAAAACAACCAAGTTAGTCCCTGTGTTTTCATAAAGCGATCACAATCAGGATTCGCTATCATTGCAGTTTATGTTGATGATTTAAATATCATCGGAACCCCAAATGAACTCGAGAAAACTGCAAAATACTTGATGAAAGAATTTGAGATGAAAGACCTTGGGAAAACTAAATTTTGCCTTGGACTGCAAATTGAGCACTTGAGTCATGGTATTTTTGTCCATCAATCAAACTATACAGAAAGAGTTTTGAAACGATTCTTCATGGACAAAGCAACTCCAACCAACTTCCCAATGGTTGTTCGTTCTTTGAATATGAAAAATGATCCATTCAGACCCCGAGAAGAAAATGAAGAGATTCTGGGTCCAGAAGTACCATACTTAAGTGCAATTGGAGCCTTAATGTACTTAGCTAACAATACTAGACCCGACATAGCTTTCTCTGTGAATTTGTTAGCTAGGCACAGCAATGCACCAACATATAGGCATTGGAAGGGAGTTCGACACTTACTCCGGTACCTACGAGGGACACAAGATCTTGGTTTATATTACCAACCAAAACAAGATGCTGCTCTCATTGGGTATGCAGACGCTGGATACTTATCAGATCCTCAAAATGCCAAGTCACAAAATGGATATGTGTTCACTTATGGCGGCACTGCAATATCATGGAAATCAACAAAGCAGACATTGACCGCGACATCATCAAATCATGCAGAGTTGATAGCCCTCTATGAAGCAGGACGGGAATGTGTGTGGCTGAGGTCGATGATCAGTAATATCCAAAAGGAGTGTGGAATGAACACAATAACAGAAGACCCAACCATCATCTTTGAAGACAATACAGCATGTATCGCTCAAGTAACTGAAGGATATATTAAGGGAGATAAAACGAAACATATTGCCCCAAAACTGTTCTTCACACATGATCTGCAAAAGGACGAGGAAATAAATATCCAGCAAATTCAGTCTTGTGAAAATCTTGCTGACCTGTTCACCAAATCACTTCCTTCGAAGAAATTTGAGCAGTTAGTTCACAAAATCGGAATGCGACATCTTCGTGAACTATGCTGAGATCAGGGGGAGTATTATATGTACTGCACTCTTTTTCCCTTCGATCAGGTTTTTATCCCACTGGGTTTTTCCTGACAAGGTTTTTAACGAGGCAGTACACCAAAACATATAATACAATATAGTTGTACTCTTTTTCCCTAGCTATGGTTTTTATCCCACAGGGTTTTACCTAACTAGGTTTTTAATGAGGCAACTTGTACCCCATTCCATGTGAACGTTCAAAGGGGGAGTGTTGAGAAACATGATTGAATTGAACTTTTCACATGTGGTAATTAAAGTCAATGAAGACTTTACTAAGTACAATAATTTGTATAAGGTACAATAATGTATATTATTTTATTCAATTATTTTGGCTATATAAATGGAAGTTCACGTATTGTGAACTTGTAGTTGAAAAGAAAATAAAGAGATTTCCTATCATTCTACTACTTACTTCCTGTCTTCATCCCTCCACTGATAAATATCTTACCATCAGTAAAATATTTTTAACAATAACCTTAATGTACTGCTTTATTACAAAAATGATTTCTAAAAGTGATATTACAAAGATTGTGAAATGATACAATATCCAATTGATTTGACATCCAATAAAATAGTTACTACGTATAGGGCTGTACACCGGTCCAAAACCGGACCGGACCTGACCCGGACCTGAATGGACCGGGACCGGAATCATTGAATTTTGAAGACCGGAGACCGGACCTGAATTAACAGGTCTGGTTCCGGGTCAGACCTGAACAATCAGGTCCGGTCCGAGTTTGGACCTGAACAGACCCGATTCTTGATTTGTGTTTTTTTTTCCCTAATAAAAAATCTGCTGGACCTATTATAAAATTAAATACAAAAAAAAGAAAAAGTGATTTCAAAAATAAAATAAAAAAATTTAAAAAAAAAAAAAACAAGCACCAACAATCAACATTAAATTTTGAAAGGAAAAAGTAGTAATATTACTCCAGATCAAGGCATAGAAAAAGTAGTAATATCACAATCTCTTTAACTTGATAAACCATTTAACAATTAAAGGTGGGCTATCAATATATTAAATAGATCTAAATTTCTCGCACAATTTCATACTCCTTGGCGTGAAACTAGCAGCGGGTATCTGCGAGGACGATGGTTGCTTGTGAATTCATCATACACGCTTGAAGGTGGTTGCTAGCAGGGGTAGGCGGCGGCGATCGTGACCTCTTGGTACTTGATTAGGGTGGTTGCTCGTGAGAATACGAGGGTGGTGTGGTAGATTGGGTGTTGGTGTGGTGGTCTGGTGTGCAGATCTGCTGCGTGAGGGGGTGGGTGTTGGTGTGGTGTCGGCTGAGAGAGAGAGTGAGTGAGTGAGGAGTGAGTTAGGGTTAGTGGGTTACAAGAATGCAACTGACTTGTTTTCAAATTTTGGAATTTTTTTTTTTAATAAAAAAACGCATTTTTACCGGGTTTTAGGTCCAGACCTGAAAACCCCGGGTTTGGACCTAATCCGGACCGGGACCGGACCTGAATCTACAGGTCCGGGTCAGGTCCGGTCCCAACAGGTCCGGATCAGGTCGGTTTTCAGGTCCGGTCCTGTTTATGTACACCCCTAACTACGTATATATATATACTACGTATATGTAGTTGTTAATTGTCATAAGCTTGGGTAGATACTTCAGCATTAATTTCCTTGTATTTCAAGTTCTATATGTGTATACCACTATACCATGACTTGATATTGTGATAGATATATTTAATAAATTTAACTGGTCAAAGGATAATTCTAACTGGTTAGGTTTATTAAGTGTTTATAATATTATGTAATTGGTCAAAGGATAATTTTAATTGGTTACGTTTATTAAGTGGGCCTTGGGAACAAAAGTCTGCCAGTCTATCTTGATCCGCCCTGAATTATGACAAATTATAAGATGCACCATGGTGCATATAGTTCTATGTGCACCACCAATTAAAATATACTCTCTCTTCTCTTTCCTTCTCTACTTTCCTAATTTCTGATTTTTTCCCCCTTTTATTTTCTCTCTCCTCTATTTTTCTTTCTATTTTATTTTTCATTTTCTTGAATTCGTTCATCATCTTTTAAATTGAATTCCTTCATATTCTTAATCACCATAGAGTGAATTCCTTTATTACAATAGATTAAAGGAAAAATTGGCCGCAACAACACCAACTATGACAAAGGTGCGTGTAGCAGCACAACCTTTTAAGGGTGCGGTTTACAGCACAAACTATGTAATTGGGTGCACATATTAGCATAAATGACACTAATGAACTAAGGTTGCATGGAAAAAAGTGGAATCTTTATTATTTTATATAATTGTTTAAACATTATTTAAACATATATGATTTTCCATCATGCGTAACTAAATTAGCCTTACCTTTTTTTTTTTTTTTTTTTTTTTTTCATTTAAGCATTTCTTGACCTCCACCATTATATTAAGCGGATTCCTTAAAAAAAAAAAATTGTGCTATTATTTTCCTTTGTTCGCTTCTCCAATTACTATTTCTAATATCGATCTCACATGATTGATTTAGTTTCCTATCCCTTTCCACCTAGTTAAATACTAAATTGATAAATAAAATAAAAAATAAAAAATAAAATCATTTAAATACCTTTATTCTACAAGATTTCAGGATACATAGGTAACTTTCTAAATACTAATATCAAAACCCACAAAGTGATTTCAAATACTTAATTCAAAAAATAATTTTAGAGTTGGATTTTAGGATATGTCAAATTGATTTTTTTGTTTTTGATGTACAACACTTAAATTGTGGAGGTTAAGAGAGAATTAATTTAAAGGGAAAAAATTAATTATAATGGAAGAGGAAACTAAGTCAATCATCACATGAGATGTAAAAAAAGTAATTGAAGAAACAAACGATAGAAAATAATGGCGAAAACTTTTTGAAATAATTCAATTTAATGGTTATTTAGTTACATGTGATGGAAAATGGAAAATTAAGTAGAATGAAATTAATCAAAAATATTTTTAAACAAAAAGGCATTAAAAATATTTAAGATTTCACTTTTAGAAGAAATCTACATTTTGCCAATGTCATTTATGTTGTTATGTGCACCCAAGTGCATAGTTTGTGATGTTGAGTGCACCCTTGAAAGGTTGTGCTGCTACACGCACCTTTGTCATAGTTGGTGTTGTTGCGGCCAATTTTTCCTAGATTAAATTCAAATTTTGTTTTCTTCAACCTTTGATTTGAAGCTTTGTTAATGGAGTTTGTACAATGAAGTAGTGAAGCTAAAAATGGCGTCGTCGTCGAGGAGAAGGTGGTTAAGACAATGGTGTGATTATTTACCGATGAGATTTCATTATCTAAATCACTATGGCTAGGTTTGAGTTTCGGAATATATATGTAGCTTTCATATTCTTTTGATTTTTTAGTGATAATTGTGCATTTTGTTATGAACAATTTTGTATTTGATTATATTTTATTATTTTGAACATCTTAAGTTAAAAATATGAACGTATGATGCATTTTCTTTAAATACATAACATGCATTTTTGGAATTACGAACATCTTTATTATAATTCTGAACATGCGATACATTACTTATGAACTTATTTTTGTTTTAGATCTATGTATTTTTTATTTTATTAAAAAAATTTGGCACTGTCTACTTTATAGTTTATTAATCTGAACATTTGGCATTCTGAGCAGTGTCTTCAAGTGTAGAAGTTTTTGAAGGGTGTTCAGTGGTTTGTGGTTGGGGTTCAGAAGTTTTTGTAGGGGGTTCAAAGGTTTTTGAAGGGTGTTCAGTGGTTTGTGATTGGGGTTTAGAAATTTTTGTAGGGGGTTCAGAGGTTTTTGTAGATTGTTCAGTGGTTTATGATTGGGGTTCAAAAGTTTTTAAAGGGTGTTCAGTGGTTTGTGGTTGAGGTTTAGAAGTCTTGTAGGGGGTTCATAGGTTTTTGTGGGGTGTTCAGTGGTTTGTGGTTGGGGTTTAGAAGTTTTTGGGGGTTCAGAGGTTTGTGGTTGGGGTTCAGAAGTTTTGGTAGGGGGTTCAGAGGTTTTTGTAGGATGTTCAGTGGTTTGTGGTTGTGGTTCAGAAGTTTTTGTAGAGGGGTTCAGAGGTTTTTGAAGGGTGTTTAGTGGTTTGTGGTTGTGGGTCAGAAGTTTTTGTAGGGGGTTCACAGGTTTTTGTAGGGTGTTCAGTGGTTTGTGATTGTGGTTCAGAAGTTTTTGTAGGGTGTTCAGAGGTTTTTGTAGGTGTTCAGTGGTTTGTGGTTGTGGTTCAGAATTTTTAATCGGGGGTTCAGAGGTTTTTGTAGGGTATTCATTGATTTACGGTTGGGGTTCAGAGATTTTTGTAGGGGTTTAGAAGTTTTTTGAAGGGTGTTCAGTGGATTGTGGTTGGGGTTCAAAAGTTTTGTAGGAGGTTCAAAGGTTTTTGTAGGGTGTTCAGTGGTCAGTAATTGGGGTTCAAAAGATTTTAACAATTGGTTTTTTTTTTGTTTTGTTTTTTTTTTTTTGAAAACAATTGATTTTTTCCTTAGATACATCATCTAATTTCTTCTTTTTTGGTGTTTAGACGTTGAACATTTGACTAATTATTGTACATGTACTATGTAAAAAATTTAGGGTTCAAGTTAGTATTCAAATTAACAATTTAAAATCAAATTGCGAATTTTTAAGCAATAAATTACTTACACAACTTCATCCTCTTCAGTAGGAGTAGATAATTTTGATTTTCTATATATAAAAAAAAAATTAATTTTAAAAATCAAAAAGACAATTATATAGTAGAATGTAGTTTCAATTTTACAATTTGTTGAATTATATTAGCAAATTTAACATAAATGTAGGAAAATCAAAGAAGTTTAAGTGATGTTTATCTTTTTGAATGTGTTTTCATGTATTTTTTGTCTTTCGTCATGGTAGATTGCAGTTTTTAAAGAGAGAAAAATGGTGAGAGGAGAGAGAAAATACAAAAGAATCAATTAAGGAAGGTTTTTAATTTATGAGAGGAGAGAGAGAATTTTTAAAATGAAAAAAAAATAAGATATGACAGTTTTTTTTTTGAACTTAAAATAGATACAGTTGGAGAGAGGAGGAACTAAAAAATAAAAAAATAAAAAAAAAACTGAACTTTGAGGGCTTCTTTTATTTGGGCTTCCTCTATTAGGCACATATTGGGCCAGGTGCACCTATTTCTAGGTGCATCATGGTGCACATAATACTAATTGCTGAATTATTACTCTTTTGCGGCCCTTAAATAACCACTCCATTCTTGTTTTAATAAGTGTTACACCCCAATTTAGAACAAGTTTAGCCCAAATTCTTAAGACTGGGGTGATATTATCACCTTGAGTCGATATATTTAAGACTTTCCTCATTTTTCTTCTTAAATCTCAAACAAGTCTCAAGTTGACTTAAGACTTGAGATTGAGACCCACCTCAATTTTATTATCCTTTTTTCTTTTTACACTTTTCTGCATATAATACGTCATATATATGAGTCTTAGGGCTAAAGTAATAAATTTGGGCAAGTCCGCAAGTCTTAGTGAGTCTTAACAAGAATTTGATAACATCATTTTCAATGAGAACCACCAAAAATGATATTACATCCAAGTCTTAAGACTTGGGGCTAAACTTGCTCTTAAGGTGTGTTACATTACATTCATTGACACAACCTTATAACTAAATACCACAATTGACATTTTGTGACTAGAGGGTACATTGTAATCACTAAAATTTAATAAAAAAATATTTCAAAAAGCAAAAAAAAAGTATATATATATATATTTAATATTAACGAAGTATATTTTTTTGAAACAAATATAAACAAAATATATAATCAATCAATCAATCAATAATAATAATAATAATAATAATAATAATAATAATAATATATACTAAAAGACACACCAACAATGATACTTGTCATCTCCTGGTGTGTCCATAATTATATTCTTTTTTTTTCAAAAAATAAAAATTCTATTAATTAATTAAGGTCTTAAATAATTTACAAAAATAATATTTTTTTATACATATTCCATATAACCATATTGTAATTGTTATATTTAAAGATTTCACAAATCTTTCTACAAAAAATCAAAATGTTAAAATAATTTGTGACTTATCTTACAATAAGAAAAAATATTGCTCATATTTTTTTGCCTACTTTTTAGATCCCATGTTATGCATGGTAATTTTTAATAACAATTCTTATATTAACATCTACGTAGTACATTTAATTATAAAATTTTTTTTGCGAAGAACTACCATATAAATGACGAGTTTTGGGAACAACTACTATTTAAAACTTTTTTTTTGAAAAAACTACCACAAAATCATAAAAAGTTTGGATAGCACTACCTTATCAAATTTTATGGCTACAATCTCCGGTTGTGGGGCCCTAATCTTCATTTAATCGATTTAGGACGAGAGAAGAAGCAAAACTATTTGGCGAACTCAATTAGAGATAGTTTATTTATAATTTGCCTTATGATTGACACAATTTCTCAATTGAATCTTCAAATTAGGGTTAATGGTAAAAAAAATTGAAATTTGGGGTTTTTGACATAGGGGGATTTGAGGCAATTGTTTTAAATTATCCAATCTAAGGTTCATTACTCATTTTTGTTATGTATTTTTAGCAATTAACTGATTTCACCATGAAGAGATTAGGGTTTTAATTTTTTTTTTTTAACATAAGCAACAAGGGGGAAACGAAGATTAGCAGCTATAAATAGAGGAAAGAGAAATAACTTAGGAGGGAAATATTAATTGGTGGGCCCCACGACCGGAGTTTCTAGCCGGAATACTTGATAAGGTAGTGCTACTTAAACTTTTTTATGTTTTTGTGGTAGCTTTTTCAAAAAAAAATTTTAAATGGTAGTTTAAATAGTAGTTCATCGCAAAATTTCCATTATAAAACATAATCTTGTCAAAATAATCAGATATATATTTATTACTTTTTTTTTTTACTTAAGTTTATGTAGTTGTCAATCAATATATACATATTATGAAAGGATACATCAAATAAAATATGTTATTAATGTTACTATATTAAATATACATTTGATATATTTTATTTATGTATAAAGTAGTTATCTTTTATTTATGTACATAGTATAAGATTTGTTCTCGAAATAGATTTTATTTATTTTTAAATAAAATTTAAAAACTAAGGATACACCGGGAGATGACACGTATCATTGCTGGTGTGTCTTTTGGTATATAGTTTTTGATTATTGATCGATTGATTAGAAGCTACAATTAAAAATTGTAAATATCAAATCAACATATCACATACTTTTATTGTTCCTCGACTAATTTATTATTAAAATACATCTCAATCAATAATCTATAACTATATACGATTTTAGATCACCGTGCATGTCACGAGATCTAACCTAGTAATGAATAAAGAGCTAGTTTTTTTTTTTTTTTTTTTTTTATAATATCTTTAATACTACCTCCGTTTCATATTATTTGCAACAAAGGATTATTTTATATCTCATAAATATTACCCCTTTGTTGCAAATAATATGAAACAGAGGTAGTACATGCAACTTCAACGATTAAACCAAATTGGTGCTAACTTTATTTTTGAGACATGGTTATGTCAATAATCATAGTATGCATTAAGTTGCTGTCACTTAATGTAATGTTGCCATATAATTACACATATTAATTGGTCAAACTAGTCTGCGGCTCGGGCGTTGCACTAGGTTACCACTTTGATAATTTTTTTTCCTTACGAAATTTATTTTATCATCATTTTTTTTCATTTCGCCAAATATGTATTATAATCGTGGTATTATGATTAATAATAAAGCATAGGTTTTAGTATGTTGTGCACAAATTTCAAACATAATGTTACTACTTAACATTTTTAAAATAATGCTATTAATTAAGTATAAAAATGCTACTTCTTCCGTTTCTATTTAGTTGACGCGTTTGATTTAGGCACATATATTAAGGAGAGGAGAGAGAGTGATAGAGAATGAAAAAGCAAGTGGGGTAGCTTGTAAATGCAAGGTAAAAAATTTACCCAAAAAGGAAATGTATCAACTAAAAAGAAACTTCTTAAAAAGGAATACGTGTCAACTAAAAAGAAACGGAGGTAGTATTAATTAGGGCTTGTTCACTTCAGCTTAATTTCAGTTCAGTTCAGTTCTTAATTTCCTTCTCTCATGAGATATTCTTTTCAGCTCCAATCAATTCAGTTCAGTTAAGCTTAGTACACTAAATATGAAACAGACCCTAAGTATAAAAAATGCTATTATTTAACCAAAAGTATGGGAAGATAACTTTTAACTCTCCATTATCTAGGAAATGTTTAATTTTTTTCCCAAGTTGCATATCTAGTTTTCCTTTTTAAATTGCGCATGTCATTTATAGTTGTATGTATTTGTAAAGATGACATGATTTATTATTACCTAAGGTGGTAAGGAGTTTGTTCTTGTTTCCCTGATTTTTAGTGTCCAAAACCTATAATAAAAAGGTTTATTTTATTTTATTTTTTATATTAATCTTTCAATAATTGTATGCATGATTGAATGCTTTGTTAAATGGTGATGGCGTGTTGTTAAGTGATGATGTGACACAATGCCTATTATGAAGGAAATGATGTGTTGTTAAAGGATTTGTGTATTGACAAGTGTGCTAGTCAAATAGTATTATTATAACAGGGAAAAAGTATTCAATATTTGTAATTTCTGGTAATAAAAAATTAAAGATATTAAGGGTTAAAGGTATAAAGAGTAAAGACCGTGTAAAGTTAAAATGAAACTATCAAATTGAAATGGAGAGACTAGGGAGTAATAATTATTGCAAATTTGCAATTTTTTAAAAATGGAGGGGTAATAAACATTTTCATGAATTTGGTTATTTTTTTTTTAAAGAAAAAATAAAAAATAAAGTCAAACGCACCACAACACCAATACAAGTTTGAAGTTTCCAGTTTCCGAGCGCACACATCTTTTTCATAACAACAAAAGCATAGCGACGATTGAACACAATTTTTTAGTGAAAACGTTGAAGATAACAACAATTAATAATGGCGAATATAATCGGTCTTCTCAAGATTAGAGTGATTAAAGGTACCAATCTTGTAATCAAGGATTCATCCAGTAGCGATCCTTATGTTATCATCACTATGGGTTCACAGGTATTTTATCCTTTCCACTTTCTTGATTTCCCAGATTGATTTTTTATAACAAGACTCATTCTTTGTCTTCATTTTTTGTTATTCGAGTGGATGTTAACTAGATTAGTCGGTAAAAGTCTTGGGGTGATACCCAATGAGAATGAAATCTCGTCTACATCATTTTTCGATTCCCTATGTAATCTCTTGATACACTGTATGCCTATAAAAAGAATTTTTAAATTTTGAAACGAAATCACAAATGTCGGTGAAATGATATGGTATCTGGTGAAATTGCAGTATATATTCCGTAGTTGTTGATAAGTTAGACGCACTTTTGCAATTGTTTCCTATTATTCCAAGTTCTGTTTTTTGAGTTATTTGAGATTGATTTCCAATGTCTAATTTCAGTTATGCTTTGATTTATCCGTTTTTCCAACAATGTAAAAGAACTTTTTATGGATGATGTAAAAGTGATTTAAGTTGGTAGGAATGCAAAATTAGGAGGTGCAGTACAAAGTGAGAATTGTTATGGAATGGAACATATACTTGTCCAAAACAATCATTTTAATTAGATTAGATTATATTTAGGAGATTAATTGTTTTATCGATCAATCAAAGCCTTAATCCCATAAAAATGTCAGAGATAGGATTCGAACCCAGCTCCCATACAAAGATACATCACTCTTTAACCAACATGACAAGATTTGTTTAATATTTGAATAATTGTTTGAATGATTGAAATACTTTGTTGGAAAACATTTTGTCTAGTTAACAAATCATGTCTCTAAGGGATAAGTTTTGTTGAAGTTTTGGAAAAGTTTCGGAGTTTTGAAGGTGTTGGAAATGAAAGCATTGACCCCAAATGGAGTTTCTGTGCATCAATGTGTTTAGTGTGATAGTGGCAGCTAGAAAGTGAAGTTCCAACATAAATATAGTCACAAATGTAGCATAATCTTCTCATGATAGGAATCAACACTTAAGTTCTTTAAGAACAAGGATGTTTTGCTGATTCGATATAGAATAAACAGTATGCATAACATAATTGTCTTAGGTTCCTAATTCCCTTAATGAAATACATTTAAGGAGGTTGATAAAATTAGTTTTACTACTGATGCAACCCAAAATACTTTGGTTATGTAATTCTAACTGTTTTGTTTTATCCGAAGTATATCTCTTGGTTAGATACTGATATATCACTAAGTATTATCCCAATAGTATCCTATTAATAAACAATTTCTGAATCTTCTGAGTAACACTCTAATGGTCATATAGTACGAGGACTCTTAAATATTAACCTTATACTGTATGCAAAGTTATGGAGGCTTTATCGACAAGTTTCATTTTCAGACTTCACCCTTTCATTTTCAGACTTCACCCTTTCATTTTCAGACTTCACCCATCATTTGTCAGATTTGCAGTGATTATTTTGAGCTGGAATTTATATTCAAGTTTGAGACACAGCATTTTGCAGAGCAGAACACAATAGCCCTCCAATTTCTTTGGTGTATTGATTAGGTTATGGTGTTACCTTTAAACTAAGTATTTTTCCAATAATATTCTATTAATTTATGGTTCCCCTTAAATTGTCGATTGCCCTGTAATCCATATGCTTGTTAATAGAGTACATACTAGGACAGAGTTGGGTTTCTAGGGAGTTGGACTGGGTTGCATCCTGTTTGTATGCTGCTGCAGCTTGCCCTTTCTTTTGCTGCTGCAAAAAACAGTTCTCTCTCTTTAAGTGCAACCCGTTAGTGCATGAACAATTGATCATGTTTGAAAAATCATATTGTGCTCTATATTTAATTTGGGTTTCGAGCTATACACTATGTTTGGGATAGGAAATTTTGGAGGGAAAGTGAGGGAAGGAAAAGTGAGTAATATAATGTTCCTTATTTGGGTAAGACATAGAGCAAGGGAAGGAAAGGGAAATGGTTGGATCCATTTTCCTTCCTCTTTAATAAAACAAAATTCCTCCTTTGTTGGAGAGATTTGGAATAAAAATGAAAGGTCACCCTCTCCCTCCCTTCGCCCTCCTTTCTCTTTGCACTTTTTTCTTCCCCTCCCTTTCCCATTACACTCCGTGCGTTTTTAGGGTCTAAAATCTAATTTTTAAGTTTTATAGTAATAGTGAGTGTGTTAATATGCATGCTAAGCTTCTCGATTTCTCTTTCCTCTCAAATTCTGTGCCAATTTCCTGTATAAAAGATATAAAAAACTATCATGTCTATCCTGCCCCTTAGTGAATTTCCTTTGAAAGTTTGAATTGGTTCTTCAAGTTCATGGACTTGTATTGTAACTTTTGCATTTATTTCCTACCTTTTTTCATTCAAATACTGCTTCAGATTTATTCGAAGACTTCCTGTGCAGCATAATATGTCACGTATGTTTCCTGTAGTTAGCAGAATTTTAGGTTATCCTGGGGCTGGATGGTGCTGTTGTATGCTTATATGCTATGCAGATGCAGATGCAGTTTTATTAACTTCATTGTAATTTACTGCAGAAATTGAAGACACGGCATGTGAAAAATGACTGCAATCCTGAATGGAATGACGAACTGACTCTTGCAATTTACGATCTAAATGATCCAATCAACTTAGTGAGTATCTTTGTATCTTTTGAACCCACTACACACTCCCCATTATGCTGTTCCATTATACTTGCGTAGGAACTTAATTGTGTCTTTCAGACGTTTCAGTCATGCTAACAGATTACAGTATTGTTGAAGTCATTTATCAGTCTCTTAAAAAATATTTATAATCTTGGATGATTACCTTTCTTTTTTTATTTTTTTATTTTTATTTTTTTAATCTATTATACCATTTTTTTAAATAGTAAATTTTCTTACATTTCTATTTCCAGATCAGTAGCTTTACTGATAATTACTATACACTGAAAAACTATACAAACTGCCTTATGATGGTTTAATGTGCAGTTATTTGATCAATCTTTCTTTTTATGTAGACAGTGTACGACAAAGACACATTTACTAGTGACGACCTAATGGGTGAGGCTCAGATAGACATTAAACCATATGTAGAATGTCTGAAGGCAAGATCAAGTGATCTCCCAGATGGCACAGTTGTTAATAAGATCCTTCCGAGCAGGGAAAATTCGTTAGCTGATGTGAGCCAAATCATTTGGAAGGATGGAAAGTTAGTGCAGGACATGATTCTCAGGCTAAAAAATGCAGCAACTGGTGAGGTAGAAATCCAAATCGAGTGGGTGGATGTTCCAAAATCTTAAACTCTTGTATCTTGAGAATGTGAGAAGTTTATACATCTGTTTCCGACTTTGGGGTGGAGTTATAGCTTGGTTTTGAGTGTTTAGTTTGTAACTTGATTGTGCTTCTCTCTCCCTTTGCTTTTTTCTTATGTGTTAAGTTTGTAAATTAGACTGAGTTTTTATTCTTGTGTGCAACTGCAACTTTTAGTTAGCTTTAGTCGAATAAGCGCAGGAACTTCAGTATTGATTATAAATGCATAACATTGCACATGCATTGCGCTGTGCTCCCATGTCTAAGGTCTTATACAAAGTGTTTTGACCCGGCTAGTCGAATAGTCGTAGACATGTTATTAACACTACTAGTTTATTATGTTGTGTAATATTACTAATATATACTTTCTGTAGATATGTAATTTCATGAATCATATTTATATAGGATTTATAGGCACATTTATGCTAATATATATTGTATTTTCATTTAGGTTTTTTAGTCGCTTTTTAGGTAGCATTCTCATAAGTTGTCTGTTTTGTGCATGTTCTATTACGTTTCGCTTGTATTTTCTTAATGTTTCAGATAGTTTTCACATTTATTTGAACGTTTTTGGAGAGGTTTTGGAAGAATCGGACAATAAAAAGATGAACTGTCTATGAATCGAGGTTAAAAGATATATGTGTTTGTGGAAACTTAGATTGAGATTTATATATATGCACGAGGGATGATAATAGAGAACACGAGGGTCGCTATCTAAATGGATTTGTAGAAACTAAGAAATGATGATTACATAGTGTAAAAAATGACCTTAGTTTACTCTTTTGATCATTAGCATCTACTAGCCTCTATATACATGTTGCACACTTGCACAACAACATACCAACATCCCCATAGTATCTCCTCTAATAACCTTCCTAATAAAAAGCAAATGATGATGATGTGATGACTATCCTCCAAATATCCCATTGTTCTAATCCGAAATTTTCGCTATCTCTTCCAAAAATGCTTAATTACATTATATTTCACCATTTTTTTCTCTTTTCTTTCGCATTTTAATTCTTCTCTCCTCAATTTTCAATTCAATTATTGTAATTAATTTTGAGGAGAGAATAATCCCCCATATTAAAATGGACGGCATTAAAGGGCTCTTAAGAATCAAGGTTCGTCGAGGCATCAACCTTGCTATTCGCGACACTTCTAGCAGCGATCCTTATGTCGTCATTACCATGGGTTCGCAGGTCTGTAACTTTTTCATAATTTACTATGCCAATTTGATGATACGTACAAAACAAACAATCGATCAATTTAATCCTTAATCCCATAAGTGAAGTTGGATGATACGTACAACTAAATATTAACATGTTCCAAATTCAAAATCTTAATATCCTTTACTATTATTATTGTTTGTTATAATTTATTTAGCAATTAGCAATTTTTTACAAGCTTAATGTTGATGTTAAGATGTGTCTTGCCCTTATTTTTTTTGAATTTAAGATGTGCTTTTCCATTAACTTATTTTTGGGTTATACTGATTTAATTTTTCTAATAATTTATCCAACCTTTTTGCAAATTTAACACCATGTGTTCAATTTAATTTGTCAAAATTTTCAAATTTAACACCATGTGTTTGATTTAATATAGCAATGCGATGTTTCTTCCTAAAATCAAACACTAATTGACAAGTTAATTAGGTTATTTGGCTATCCAACATATTCCTCTATCGCGACTACTTAACTTGTATACAAGCTTACCCTATTAATTAGTAAAAGAAAGTTTCTATGTCTACACCCATATATATAGGGTTACAGTCTAGGATGGATGGACATTTCATCCAACTGTCGTGTCCGTGTCAGACACCGACATATATGGGACACACGACGACACGTCTCGAACCCGTATCCTACTATAATAATTATAGGTTCAACTTTTATTTAATGAGAAATTTTAAGTAGAGTAAGATAAATAAGGTACTCCCTCCGTTTTTTTTATATACATCAGTTTGATCGGCACATTTGCCGAGACGCTACTTTGACCATAAATATCTTTAATTGTGTATTAGTAAAAATTGTAACAAAATTATATTATGAAACTAGACATTATGACGAATCTAATGATATATAATATAGTAACATTTATTTATTTTTTAGAGGTGAAATAATTAAGTTAACCATGGTATGTGAATAGTGCAATTGTCAAAGTGATGCATATAAAAACAACAGAGGGAGTAATTATTAAATAATATGGGTGCCTTCATATATATAGCTCATTGAGTCATTGTTAATGTGATACTAGATGATCTAAAGAGAGGACGGAATGACAAATGTATGGTCAAATTCTTTTGTTAAAGTATATTTAATTATTTTAATATCCTGTACCCATGTCCCTTATTTTGAGATAGACATTTTTTCGTATCTGTTTCGTACCCGTATCCGTGTCAGTACCCGTTCTTGTGCAACATAGGTTACAGCACCTACTATATACGAAGTATATATGTTGTAATTTTGTAAAGCTTGTGTGTGTTTTCTAACATGTAATCTATTTGTCCAAAAAAAAAAAATGTAATCTAAAGTATGAAAATTATATACTAGTAACAATAGTAAGTATATATGAAGAGCTTCACCTAGCTAGCCAAACTCATATTTTCAATTATGAATTAAATATTTAGATGATTTGTTTGTATTCTATATATGGATTAAATACCTTTGTATCTTATGTTATCACTAGGATGCTCCAAAAAATATTCACATCAATTTCTTTTGTTTGGTTTGTGCAGAGTGTAAAGACTCGAGTGATAAAAAAGAATTGCAACCCTGAGTGGAATGATGTTCTTACACTTTCAGTGACGAATCCAAATATACCCATCAAGCTAGTAAGTTTTTTTTTGAGGGGGAGATTAAAATTCATTAATAATAAGCCATACGGCACTTACATAAGAAAACATAATTGAACAATACAAATACAATTGAACCAATTACAAGTTCGAAATAAAATAAACTACAATTGCAAGCTAGTAAGTAATTCTTCTTATGACGAACCATTCATAACTCTATTTTGTTAATGACTTAAACTAGTATGTTCTGATACTAGTTAATTGTTTTAACCATCAAATTTTTGGTGAAAACATTATTATTAGGAATAATGTTGAAAAAACTTTTGAAGAATGGACTAGTTCCCTTGTGTTTAAGTCTCTATGTCATTTGAAAATACTCACAAAAACAATTTTTTTAAGTCCTCCTAAGAAATAATTTTTGGTAAGAGTAATAAGAATTTGGGATTATATAACATCTATTTAACATTTTGTTACTATGTTAAAACATGTAACGATTTTCCAATTAGCTAGATAATTATATCTCTTGTTTTTAATTTTTTTTTTTTTTAACTTTATTTTTTATTTTTTTTAATTAAATTGTGTGCATGGTTAGTGGGTCAGTGGGTGATCGAGAATTTTGGCTATACATCAAACCATGGGAGGGTGGTGGATAGAATTGAATTAGCTCTATCTTTGAGAATGTTTGATGACTTTTCCCAATTTTAAAGGGTGATGGTTGCTAATGCACTTCATTTTGTTGCAGACTGTTTACGACCATGATACGTTCACGAAACATGATAGAATGGGTGACGCGACTATTGACATTAGACCATATATCGAGTGTATACAAATGGGATTAGGAGAACTTCCCATTGGAACTGCTGTAAAAAAGTTGCAGCCTAATGAGAATAACTGTCTCGCCGATGAAAGTAAGGTCATTTGGACAGGTAATGGTAAAATGGTTCAGGACATGATTCTTAAGCTACAACATGTAGAGAGGGGAAAATTACAGATTCAGCTTGAGTGGCTTGATCTTCCAGGTAATACAGGATTACATTCTTGAGCTATGTGTGCTACTCTAATGCGCGACAAGAATTTTGAGGAACTCCTTTGTGTCTTTTTATTCAATGTTTTGATATTGTCATTGTATAATGAAAATTCTACAGTAGTCATTTGAAAAATATGATTTGGTATTGTTGTTGTATAGAGTGTTATGATTGTATCACACTCTCAACTATGCGTTGTAAACAAGGGAACATCTCAAACTTGTATATTGCTGTAATATACTTGACATAACGAAAAAATTTGTAGAGAACATATGATTTGGATGGATAAAAGTTTTGGTTTAAGGTTATCACCACCCTCCTTTAGTTAAAATGTTGATTGAAATTTAATGAGCTTAGTTCTCAATTATGTATTATATATGTCCAATTCTCCGATGTAAACTAAGCCATATACTCTTTTACTGCTCCTTTAAAAATTGCTCATAGCATAGCATTCTTAGAGTTTTATATGAGATTTATGAGTCACAAGAGATAAAAATTACCATGGGGAAAATCGTGGGAAATTAAAAGTTATAAAAATAGAGTCCAATGGTGGGCAAATGATGAATGACCAAAAGGGTCTGATCACTTAAGCTCAATTTCAGTTCAGTTCAGTTCAGTTCAGCTCCAATCAGTTCAGTTTAGCTCCAAATTTCTTTCTCTCATAAAATATTTAGTTCAGTTTCATTCAGTTCAGCTCAGCTCCAATTAGTTCAGTTCAGCTCTAATCAGTTTAGTTCAGTTCAGTAAATGTAAATAGTCCTTAAGTATTTTATGTTCTGAATTTTCCATTATGTAGGTGACCATGCCTAGCAAGCAAAATTGAAGCAAAAATGTCAAAATAAATAATATTATGAAAGTATACATTATAACGAAACCAAAAATGTACTCCATATTATTCAATAACATTTGGTTTTTATATATTACTAGGTTAAGTCCCGTGCCATGCACGGTCATAATTAAACTTTACAACAAAAATAATAAAGAATGGTGTTAATTCAACAATATTTTAATCAAAAAAATATATGTAACAAAATAGTAGTGTCTAATTAAAGGTATTGATGGTCAAAGTTGTGTCTCGACAAATGTGCAAATCCAACTACTCTTATAACTTATAAGATTTATACAAAGTATGCTACCAAAGTAATTTTTTCTATTTATAATGAAAATAAATTTTAAGTTGGAGGAAAAAAAAATTGATACTATTATAATAATCTTGGATAATGATATATTTCAATACCTTAATTATAATCTATGTTAGTATATTTGTAACTAAAAGATTTCTAGTATGTAAAATATATGTTAAAATAATAATAAAAAAATATATTGAGTATGATTGGATTATATGTGTTGTTAAAATGGAAATAAGTATTATTATAGGATATATAATGAAAGTCATTAAAATTTGGCAAAAAAAAAGGGCGGGAAATTTTTTAATGACATCGTGACACTTTAGGTTCGCTTTTAGTATAGGTTAATTGATTAGTAAATTAATCAAATGAAAATCATCATGTGAATAATAAAAAAAGTCAAAATGTAGCACTTAATAAAACATGAAGAAAATCTTAGGTAGCTTCTCATTAAAACGGATTTTAGTAGGTAGTTTCTGACAAAAAAATCCAAAAAAATTTCAATACCCAAATACATAGCACATGCTCGTTTTTTCTCTCCCAGTCTCTTCTTTTGTGTATATGCTTTCAAATATATGTCAAAATTGTGCTTGTCATATTGCTCAGAAGAAAACAAAAAGAAAAACAAGAGCAAAGCCATAAGCTTGCAAATTATTACAATTCAAATCCGTGGATATGAAAGAGAGCAAAAAATCTGAATTATTTTTGTCAGTTTACTTCAAGATATTTGCACATTTAATGGATAGTTACTCAAATATTGTAAGGTTGTAGTTTAATTGGTCAGTATCTTATTTGATTTCTTCAAAGATATTAGTATCATAACTTAAATAAACATCTCTTCTTGAATCAAAATTCATGGCTTGTACATCTTCTCCAACTCTCATCTTAAATCGCAACGCGAGTAAACTCCAATTCCCATGGCTACCAGAGAAGAATAAACCATTGCAAACAATAATAAACCTTAACTTACCATCCTTTCCTCCTAGAGGCAATGCCATTTTCGTAAAATCTTCATCGAGTGCACCTCCTTCTCTGTCGTCGGATGTGTTGACCAATGATGAGGATATAGAAAAAATAAAGAGGCTTCAGAATGGGTCGGACATTCGAGGGGTGGCAATGGAGGGTGAGAAAGGTCGAACAGTTGACCTTACGCCGCCTGCTGTGGAGGCCATTGCGGAGAGTTTTGGAGAGTGGTTGATATCAAAGTTAAGAGATGATAGGGAGGAGGATGAAGTTGTGGATGTTGTTAATGTGTCACTAGGAAGAGATCCTCGAGTTACGGGCGCGGTGTTGAGTGTAGCTGTGTTTGCTGGTCTTGCTAGAGCTGGTTGTCTGGGTTTTGATATGGGTCTTGCTACTACACCAGCTTGTTTTATGAGCACTGTTTTGCCTGATTTCTCTTATCATGGCTCTATCATGGTAAAAATAATTATATAAATCTTCTATTTGGAATTTATTGTCACGTTAATTACCATTATATAATTTTTTACTAATTTAATTAATATTATTATACTAAAAGTTGTAAGTTGTGATATCTAGAATTTATTGTAACGTTAATTGACAACATGTATTTAATCTATAGTATTAACTATATGCAAATTTATGTACGGAAGTTGTTTTTTTAATGGACAAAAAATGTACAAATTGCTTTTTGTGGTATAGCCTTATATATCTACTTGGGTTTTTGATTTCTACAAAATTAATTAATATTTCAATAAGCTAGCTACAACAATATTCTTTATATGAAGTGCTATATTTTTTTCTATTTTTTTTATTCATTTTTTCAACTAAAAGTTAAACCGTAAACTTTGTTCTAGCTAGTTCAACATAGAGGAGCTATCATTTTCAAAGGGGTAATAAATCTTGTATGAAACAATTTCAAAATAACTTATTAACTTGAGAGTATGGATATGATAATATTGTCTATAAATTGAGGTTATACCATTTATTTTTTTCATATTGGTATAACTACTAATCTTATTTCACATTGAATCATAGATGAAAAACAAATAACAAAACAAGAAATACTAGGTTAATTTAAAGCTAAAGATTGTATCTCACAACAAATTTCCACTAGTGACATTTTAAGTATTCCCTTATCCGGTCCTCTTCTAAAAGCCTTATCAACTACTAACCTGGGATAGATTAACCTATCCTTCAATATACCATTTATATAATCTAGAATATCGAAGTGATGCATTCATAAATTTTAATTACATGTCTATATGCTATTTATGTTGCAGATGACAGCATCACATTTACCATACACAAGAAATGGTTTAAAATTTTTCACAAAAAGAGGAGGGCTTACTTCTCTAGAGGTGGAAGAGCTATGTGACAGAGCTGCCCGGAAGTATGCTAATAGGCAAGCCAAGGTTTCCTTGACTCTAAACAATCCTCCCAAAAAAGTAAATCTCATGAGTGCTTATGCTAGCCATCTCCGAGACATTATCAAGGAGAGAATTAACCATCCTACTCATTACGAGACACCCCTCCAAGGCTTTCAGGTACGTACTTTCAACCTGTTCATTTTTCGTTAGCTAGCTCTCCAACTTCCAAACATTTAATTGGTCGGAGTTCAAAATATTGTCAAGTTCACTTGGGATATTTTCCCTTGTTATCTCGGGTGGGTCCTTTCACTTTACCAAAAGTTACATATATATAAGTTAGTTTTAAAATGAGCTAAACATGATACATTGCCTTGCTATTGCAAGTGTTTGTATCGGATACATGACAATTTATTTGGTGTTTATGGATATGACAATTTATTTGGTTCGCACATTTGCATGGTATTGTTGATTATTGTAGATAATGCAAGTTTTACACATGATAGTTTAGGAATACGGACCACACAATTTATATGGTACATGGTCCTCTAGCTCATTACAAGAAAGAATTTATAATAGGCCCTTTTCACATACATGTCTATATCGTGTCCTTATCTTAATTTGAGTCAACTATTTTACTATAAGAAATTGAAGGACTAAGGACTTGTTTTCTTCACATGATATAAGGATGTAGAACACAGTCCCATGCCATTATTCAATTTTATTTTCATTACTCCATGGTTGTATAGAAGTACAATAATCCAATTTTAAACGAGTATCAATTGACTAAAGCCTTAATTAATTCCTTTACTGAGGTTGGTTACATAAGCCAAAAGTGATTATTTTGTATAGTCATCTACAAAAATTAAACCAAAAGTGAACGAGTATATATATACATTACAGTGTATTTCATAAAAAAATGTGCATTAAGAGAATGAATATTCCAAATCATGAAATCAATAACACATGAAAACACTTGAATATATTGCAGATCATTGTAAATGCTGGAAATGGTTCAGGAGGATTTTTCACATATGATGTGCTAGACAAACTTGGAGCAGACACATTTGGATCACTACATCTCAACCCTGATGGAATGTTCCCTAACCACATTCCTAACCCCGAGGACAAAACAGCCATGGCCTTCACAAGAGCAGCAGTCTTAGACAACTCGGCTGACATCGGAATTGTCTTTGACACTGATGTTGATCGTAGTGGTTTGGTTGACAACAAAGGAAACCCGATTAATGGTGACAAGTTGATAGCACTTATGTCTGCTATTGTACTTAAAGAGCATCCTGAAACAACCATTGTGACTGATGCTCGGACTAGCATTGGGCTGTCGAGGTTCATCACTAATCGTGGAGGAAAGCATTATTTATATAGAGTCGGGTATAGGAATGTTATTGATAAGGGTGTTCAGTTGAATAAAGACGGCATTGAGACTCATCTTATGATGGAGACCTCCGGCCATGGTGCTCTTAAGGAGAACTTCTTTCTCGACGATGGTAACTGACTGTTGTATTGCTTAATATAATAACTTGAGCATTATTTGTTAGTGACAGAGTATAAAACATATTCCTGGGCTTCAACCTGGCTATCAGCTTAAGCTTTTGGTTGAGTTGGTCCATTAACAGTTAGTTATTGTTCTGCATGACAACTAACATTATTTGTATATTAGGCGCTTATATGGTTGTAAAGATCATTATTGAGATGGTTCGTATGAGGCTTTCGGGATCAAGTGAAGGAATAGGAAGCCTCATCGAAGACCTTGAAGATCCTGTAGATTCTGTGGAGCTAAGAATGGATGTTCTTTCAGAGCCAAGATATGCCAAGGCAAAGGCAGTTGAAGTCATTGAAACTTTTCGAGAATATGTGGAGGTATGAATTGAAGTAACAAAATAAAAAGCATTCTTTTCCACAAGAACTTGTTAGTGATGATTTTAACCAATACTAATTGATGTCCAATATATATGAACATGGAATCAGGATGATAAAATAGAGGGTTGGGTGCTTGATTCGTGTGGAGATTGTTGGGTCGGCGAAGGTTGCCTTGTAGACTTGAACGAAAATCCAACAGCTATTGATGCTCATATGTACAGGTATTACTTTTTACTCTCGTTGTCGAATTTATGGCATAATGTATAGTAAATTTTACAAAAAACCACCTTTTATAAACAACTAGATGAAGCCTGTGCGATGCACTTTTTTTTTTTTTTTTTTTTTTTTTGAAAATATTTTTTTTTTTTTTTAAATTTATGTGCTAAAATTTGTTATATATATATATATATTTTTTTTTTGACAAGAAAATTTGTTATATATTTAGATAAAATTCATACTATCAAAAGATAATATTTTATATATAATTAATTTAAACTTAAAAATCTCATTCGTCAATTTTGCTTACGTGGTATTTGAATTATTTAATTATAAAAGAAATTAATAATCTCTTATTTAATTGGCTAAAACTAAAATTTATAATCTTACATGGCGCGCTAAGAAAATTAGATCCTACATGGCTCTTTAAAACTCGGGAAAAAACTCCGTCCCCTTTAAATATATATATTAGATTGTTTGCATAAAACCACCTTATAAATTTTTTTTTGCAATGACACACCTTAATCGATTTTTTTTTGCAAATCAATACCTTTATACCAGAAAATGAGGTTTGACCTCATTTTTAGGCGTTGACTACCCCAATCCACCCACAAAACCACCTATCTCCCTAGCCCCACCCACGAAACCACCTCCCTCCCCAACCCCACCTACAAAACCACCCTTTCATGGCGTTGACCATCCTAAACACACCTCTTTAACGGCGCTGACCACCCTAAACACACCCCTTTAACAACGTTGACCACCCTAAACCCTCTCTATAGCCCTAGCCACCCTTCTCCACTCCATTGTTAGCGCCGACACCCCTAGTCGCATGCACTCCCCCAAGCCTTAATTAACACTCGCACCACCCTAAATCCAGAGTTTGCGGGGTGGTGGAAAGAAGGGAGTTCGATTTCATTGGTGGGGATGAGGAGAGGCGGTTTCTTGGGTGAAGCAAAGGAGGTGGTGATTTCGTGAATTAGGCTGGGGAGAGGTGATTTCGTGGGTGGATTGGGGTAGTCAATGCCGGAAAATGGGGTCAAAGCTCATTTTCCGACATAAAGGTATTGATTTGCAAAAAAATTGGAATATGGTGTGTAATTGCCAAAAAAAAAGGTGGTTTTGTGCAAAAAATTGCTTATAAAAGGTGGTTTTTTTTTGCAAAAATTCCTAATTAATGTATATAAAGAGTACAAGTACCTTAATTATATTTGAAGTACAACATTTCTACTTTAAAGAACTTTTATAAAACAAATAAATGACTAATAAATATATATTACAGGGTGAAGGTTTTGGATAAGGAGGAAAATGAACAGGGTTGGGTGCACTTGAGGCAGAGTGTTCATAATCCAAACATTGCAGTGAACATGCAATCGACTATTCCTGGAGGTTGCCGATCCATGACCAAGATCTTTATGGATAAGTATGAAACCTTACTTGACAAACATTTTCACTTCTCTTTGCCTCATTATAAACTATTTAGTAATATAGTTTATTTTTTTCTTTCAGGTTTCTTGTTGACAGCGGATTAAGTAAAATTGTTGATTTATCTCAGATTGACTCTTATATAAGGAGATAAAACCTTATTCAAAAGAAACAATAGTTAGAAGCTTAGAACATAGATGAGATTAAATGGTTATGGTGAATTGGTGTATATAGCATTCACCCAATGTATTTGTACATATGAACCTAATTAAGATGTAGTATTGCCACAAGAATAACATAAATGTTATTTACCTTTAAAAAAGTTTGAATTAACTCTTATAAATAGTGTTTGGATAATTATAGTCTCTAAAATGTTGATTCACTTATTTTGCCCTTATTAATGTTAATTGACTCATTTTTTAACTCGTAAGAGAAGTATGCTTACATTATATCCCTACAAATATTTGTTTTTATAAATTTCCTCATTAATCCTACCAAAACTAAAGTTATACATAAGACTAAATCAAAAGAGCTTACTTGACATGACTAGCTATATATACCGCACTGCGCACATTAGCTACCTTAGTTTTAAATAGTATAGAATTATAGATTTATAAGGGGTTTAAAAAAACAATTTCTAGGAAACCGTTGTTTGTAAAAACCCTAATCTCAGTTTTCAAAACACTTGTGCTCTTTCTCTCTTCTCCTCCTCTCTCTGACAGACTATTAAGAGAAATAATGGGTGATGACTCTGATGAGTATGTGCAAAAGTGTTCGTCAAAGAAGAAGGTTTTATTAAGGAAATTGATTTTGGCACACCCTAAATTGATTTTGGCACACCCCTATATGAGAGCACAATTTTCTATACTTTTCTCACATAGGGGTGTGCCAAAATCAATTTAGGGTGTGCCAAAATCATTTCCCTTTTATTACGGGCGGTGCACAATGCGAAGAAAACCAAATCAGTCTTAATTTGTGTTTGCTCCTATAGTGAATTCCAGATATCGGATGTAGATACTGGTGAATTGTCAAAAACTCCTTTCACACTCTTAGGGGATGCTGGAATCGGTACAATTTTATCAACAGGTTCAGTAATTTACACCCTCGGCAAGCCCCGAACCGAAAGTCTAGACCCAGATTACTCGTATTATTTTTCCCATTGTAAAGGAATAAACGATATAGTTCAATTCCATGAGGGCATGTCTTATTTCGATTTATCCAACCCTCAGATGGGTTGGAAGAAAGGCCCTCTTTTCATGGAGGATAATAATTTCCCAAATTGCGCCGCGTTAAGCGGCAAGCTATATGTCTTTAGATGTGCAAAATGGGTTTGCTTCGGCGAGGTTTTTGATCCCATGACTAAAACATGGGATCCCTTGCCAATGCCGGTTCCTTTTACTGGGAGGAATTTTAAAGTTTTTTCTCCTCTTGTGTCTGATCCTTTGCACGATCGTATCCTCGTTCACGTGGACCTTTTCGTCCCCTTTGTTCCTTCAATATACGCCTACTACCATGCTGATGATGGTACCTGGGAATGCCTCGTTGAGAATTTCGACGGAGTTTGGGTCGGTCAAATTGCTTTTGTTGATGGAGTTATATACTTTTAGGGGGCTGCCCAGTTGATCTTTATAATTGACAAACTTTGTCAATCAAATGGTCCACATCAGCAGTTTAGGTGACTAGAATATGATTCAGCAAAATGAAATGTACACGTGGGACACCTCATGTAAACGGTTGTTGCTATATTCAGTTAGTGCATGAGTTAGTCAGGTAACCATGGTTGAGGGTAGATATTATTGAACTGTATTAATATTGGTAGTTGGTAAATAACTTCAGTCAAATTTCAGTGTTTGACTGATATTTCTGTCCTTCCGAAACATCATTCTCTTGCAAATATGTAGAAAAATTCTGGCTGCTCTCAAAACGAAGTGTCTGATCCAGAAAATTATCACCAATTTGGATCTGTTCACGCGTTCATGTATTACGTAAAGATACAAAATACCAGATCTAATGTAATAGGGAATGCTCTGTATGTTTGAAAGGTTAGTGTGGACATTTAAATGCTCCGTAATGAGTTTGCAAATCTATGTACAGTACTTTGCATACATAATCTTAAGATTCACCGCTATTTCATAGGCTCTATGTAGAAAATGTTTTTATTATATTGATGCGTGTTGTTGGATGATTTAAAAAGTGTTAATTTTGGTAGTAATCGG
Source organism: Chenopodium album (assembly GCF_948465745.1). Classification (NCBI taxonomy): domain Eukaryota; kingdom Viridiplantae; phylum Streptophyta; class Magnoliopsida; order Caryophyllales; family Amaranthaceae; genus Chenopodium; species Chenopodium album. The sequence continues at coordinate 16,747,740 of NC_137854.1, read as the reverse complement.
AAGTTACTGATGTCTCTTTTGTTCAAATTATTTTTTTTCTTTAAATTAATACATGTATTAATAGTTGTGTTGTAGAGGGTGTGAGATTCTTTCCATTTCCAGTCTAGCTCCCAAGTATTTCAATTTTTAAGCTATAACACATGTGACACTAACAACTCAATGAATCCCTTTGAAAATGGTTGTGACTGGGTGATCAAACGTGGTAGACAATGAAACTAATGTATTGTGTTACGATTGGTATTTCATGCAGGTTATTATTATTGTCTTAGAATCGGATTGTCATATAATATGGGTGATAGTGTGGGTGATGGTATGAGTGATAGTGTGGGTGATGATGTGTGCGATAGTGTAAAATCTGAATGTGAAATAATTGAAGGTCATGACATTGGGAGTGAAGTTGGGTGTGGGGAGCAGAATGGAGAAATGTTTTTATCTCCAAATACCACGAATGGCACAGGAGGAACTGTTGTTGGTAGTAATAATGTCAGTGTAGTCAACCATGTTGAACCTCCAAAAATTGGAATGATTTTTAAGAGTTGGCAAGATGTCGAGGCTTATTACAAATCATATGCTGAACAACAGGGTTTTGGAGTTACTAGGGCTCAAGGTGTGTATTCAAAAGGGGAGGTGAGAGACCTTACTGCAACAACATGGAGGTGTGAATGTTGGGGTAGACCAGACATGATAGCGATGAGGGAAGCAAAGAAGAGGGCAAAGGCAATGGATGTATCAGGTTCAGGAGGCGTAGTTGGTGGTGTCGTGTGTGTGGATGAGTTGAGCCAACGTAAGCGGAAGTCCAAAAAATGTGAGTGTCAGGCAAAGGTCTATGCTAGTATTAACCGTGGTGGGGAATGGGAGATCAAGAAAGTTGAGTTGGAACATACGCACGATGCTACCCCACGTAAGGCAAGTTTAGTGAAAGAGTATAGAATGAAGGGATTAACATCTAGGGCTAGGAAGAGGTTGTTAGACTTTTTCGAAGAAGGTGTGCCTGTTTCACAAATTCACGGGTGTTTTTCTGCTGAACTTGATGGCTTTAACAACCTCCGTTTTACCGTGAAAGACTTGGCTCATGAGGTGTACAAGGCTAGAAGATTGAAAATGTTAGGGGGTGATTCAAGAACATTGATGACATATTTTAAGAAAATGCAACAAGGGAACAAGAATTTCTTTCATTCTATACGTCTAGACCCGGAGGATATGTTGAAAGATGTTATTTGGGTTGATGGGCGATGTCGGGCAGCATACGAAGAATTTGGTGATGTTGTATGTTTTGATGCCACTAACCTAACGAATGCGTATGAATTACCATTTGTTAATTTTGTGGGTGTAAACCATCATGGCCAAACCAAATTGTTGGGTTGTGCATTGGTTTCTCATGAGGACTGTGATACCTTCAGATGGATATTCCAGGAGTGGTTGTTATGCATGAATAACAAAGCCCCAGCAGCAATTCTTACTCATCAGGCAGCGGCCATGAGGAAGCCCTTAGAGGAGGTGATGCCCGCGATGCGTCATCGATGGTGCATCTGGCACATTATGAGGAAAATTCCTGAAAAATTAGGCAAATGCAAAGGGTTAGTAATACTTTTTTTAGGGCCTATGGTTTACTATACAGTAATGAATATGTAATTTACAACTAATATAAATCACAACATGTCACTATTTGCAGGTACAAAGATTTCAAACCTGTGTTGAAAGCAATTGTGTATGAACGTTTGACTGTTGATGAGTTTGAGAATGATTGGACAAAGTTAATAAGAGACTACAACCTAGAAAACAATGATTGGTTGTCAAGCCTTTATACCGAAAGGCATATGTGGGTTCTGGCGTATTTGAGAGACTAAATCTGGGCGGGTATGAAGACAACGCAACGGGTGGAAAGTATAAATAGTTTTTTTTTATGGTTTTGTGAATCGTACCACTAAGCGCTTTGAATTTCCAATTAAATATGCTAAGGCCATGGAGAAGCGTGTGCATGACGAGACAGTGGCAGATGCAAATTGTGTTAAGTATGTGAGGAGACTAGTGACTGGTTTTAAGGTTGAGAAATTTTTTCAAAGTCTGTACACAGACACCAAGTTTCAGGAGGTGCAGACTGAATGTACTAGAATGATGTATTGCTACTGCAGAGAAAGCAAAATGTTAGCTGAAAATATAATAGAGTTTGATGTAGAAGACCATGTGTGGATTGTTCCAGAAGGTAGGAGTGAGGAAGTAATAACCGATCGTCGAAGGTATTTCACAGCCACATTCAACAAAGACACGTTAGAGGTTGAATGTCAATGTCCGAAATTCGTTACACATGGTATAATGTGCAAACACATGATGCAAATACTTGATAAGAATCATGTTGTTGACATTCCTGAACGATATGTTCTAAGGAGATGGCGAAAGGATATACTCAGGAAACACACACGGGTAGCGGTGTCATATCACGACCCAAACAAATATGCGGCTGTACAAAGGTACAATAAGCTGATGTCTGAGTTTGAAGAGTTATGCGACCAAGCCGCTATGGTGAATGAAGATGTTGTTTCCTTGGTTAGCAATGCACTAATGAACATTAGGAATGAAGTTCTACAGTGTAGGAATAAAAAGGTAGCAGAGAGTTTGAACTTATCTTTTCCTGATGAGGCTACTGATCCGAATTTGCAACCACACACAAGCAGGAATACCGTGTCGACTACTAATGGGCCTCTTCATCGAGAAGACGAAGGAGTCAATTGAAATTGTTTTGGACACTGACTGCCCAGAATTAGTCCCACTGTGTGGTAGCACTCTAGTGAAGGATCCAATTGTTACTAAAAAACGTCAGGGAAGACCTGCTGGATCTCGAAATAAGACATTGGCAGAGATGGGTTTCAAGAAACTCGGTAAGAAAAAGCAGACCACCACTGAGGATTCAACTAAAATAGCTGTTCCGGTCAAAGCGAAACCAAAGGTCAAAGGTAAAACTCCAGCACAAAAGCCACCAAGACAGTTTACCAAAGGAATCTGTGGTGCAAACAATAACAAAGTAGTACACCGGAGAGGCAGTGGTACAGCCACACGATCAGCAACATGGAAATCTTCGGCAAATTCAAACAAGGTACCTCTAACACATGTTTTTTATTATCATTGTAGACTTCAACATTGTGTATCAAATACCCGCTGATGACATTTCTGTTGATGTAGGCACAAAAGGTTAAAATGCTAGAAGATTTGGTCCCACTAATGTCATTGACAAATAAGGTACGTTTGGATACGAATATCTCGTTACAATACTCTTTTGATGGCTAAGTTAAGTTTGTAAATTAATTGCATGACCGTTCTTAGGAAAAACGAAAAGCTGCATCTGATATTCCAAACAATCGTCCTACCAAGATTTCGTGTCGAGAGAGAAAGAAGCGGGCCTGAAAAGTTTGACTGCTCTACGCATAATACCCTATGGCGGGATGCAAGGACTTTGGATATGGAGCTTGTTTACTAAATGGTGTTTGTGTTAACTATGTGTTTTGCCTTCAGAACATTTCAAGTTAGTTTCATTGTATGTTCTTAAGACTTGTGATGCATGTCTACAATTCATTTGGATTATTATTTCGTACTTTTAAATTTAAGTATGTGTCGGAACTGTTTGCACTTGTAATTATTTAACTACAAAAATGGTCGGACTGATAAGCAAACCTATGCTAATAAGCATGAATTGATTGGAAATAACTTTAAGGGAATCTCAAATCTTTCAGAGGTTCAGCTTGCTTCAACCATAGTACACATTACACAAGTTCAGTTCCTCATTATTGTTGATGTTAGGTACTTTTTGATTTCAATCTTAATGTTTCATTATTTAACATTGATAACAATTATCTTATTCTAAGTTTTCATTTTCATTCAGTGGTTGATTATAGTCAAAATTGACGAACATAAAAACAAATTTGGGTCTTGGTTCAAGTGCATATTTTAATTGAATTTAGGAAAATACTATGGTTTATATCTTACTCATATTATGTGTCAAAATAAAAACCATAAAAATAATGTTAAAAAACAAATAATAGATTATGTCCGATCATTATTTAAACAAGATGTAAATAAAAATCTCAGATAAGACGTATCTGATTTAGTCCAATGTGGTAATTAATGTTATCTGATCTTGTAATTTTTTTCCTTTTTTAATTCTTTTTTATGAACGCAACTTAGTTGTTTATTTGTAATATATATTTATATTTATATATTATATGAGGGTAATCTTATTCACCTTTGTATATATAGGATAGGATACATTTTATACTATATATATAATCATATTATAAAACATAGTATAAATTCTTTCTTAGAATGACATTGATGCACAAATTATACAATAAATAATAAATATCTACTGCACAATTATTTGGGGGTAATTGCAACTTTTTTTTTATCCTTCAAACGAGGCTGTAGTCCCCCTTATATGGAGAAATTTTTAATCCACATCGATTATTGGGCCCGGCCTTTTCGATCTACTTTTTGCACACATGAATCTATGGGCCTAGTTCACCATCTTATGCCATGTTGGTATACGAAGTGAATTCTGCTGTGTAATATGTGTTTTTGGGCCTAGTACAACGTTCAATTATATCATTTCAAGTTCCGATATTACATCTTATTGCAATTTCAAATACATTGTAATTCTGCAAGTACCAATCTTTAATTATTCACTAACTGTAAAAGAAATGGTCATCTACCTACCATGCATATCACTGTGGAAACTAAGCATTTCACAATGAACATAATTTTACTTGCAATACAAACTTGAGAGCACATAATTGATAAAAAAACTTGAAAACACACAACACCAACTGCAAATCAATCTAGTCCTAAAACAATTGTAACAATAATAAAACATCAAGAACATAAAACAAACAACTTATTACTTTTAAATACTAGGAGATTTGTCATATGATTTACTAGCATTATTACCACCTTTCTTAGACCTTTTGTGGGCCTCTTTGGACTCCTCAGATGAGTCTAACTTATCCCCCTTGTCAATAATAATTGGTGCAACAGTTGGAACACCACGTCGCATGTAAATTGGCAATGTGATCTTTATCTTTTTCCTACGTTGACCCTGCTCCGCAGGGTATTCCCAGAAATTTTCTCTTACATTTACACAATCAATATCTCTTACTTTTCTCTTCCTCGGTGTTTTAGTGTTACAATCAGACCCTTCAAAACTACTACTCGAGTCACTACTCAATGCTTTGGGCTTTTTCCACTTAATAACTCTCTTGGGTGTCCATCTATGGTAGTTCACCAAATTAATAGCAGAACTGTAGTACATGTAGGACCTTTTAAGCCTAATGAGCTTAGATGTAAACATATCTTTATGATAATCTTCGATCAACACGTTTTCTTGGCTCTTGGCTATCGAACCTATCCTTTTACCAAGAAGAATATGCAATTCACCAACTGTAACTCTACACTCATCACTTTTGTGACCAACTCTTCCACATTTTGTACAATATATGAAAACATTTTCATATCGAAGATAAACCCATACAAATTCCCCTTCAACTGCCTCAAAATTAAAACCAGGAATTAGAGACAAATTTAACGGAACACGAATCTTTACCCTAAGATACTCCTTGGTTCCTGGGCTTACAGTTTCCTCATCAAAGTAAATCACTTTCCCTTACTCATTTAAGATGGGCTTCACGAACTCCGTTGATGATGCATTAAGTGGTAACCCTTCCACCCGGATCCATAAACATGCGTACTCAAAGGTGAATGACTGGACCGACGCCTGGGGATACCATAGCGCCATCACATACAATGCCTTGTCTAGTGATGCAGTCTCTAGATCCACAAGATGATCACGATCTCCAATGTCGGAGAAGTGCATCATAAACACAGAACCAACTTTCTCCACAACTACTGAGCCATTCTTTCTCCACCTTGAATTGATCCATTCTCGAACCCTTCTTTGAGAAAAACTTCTATTGTCGATAACTTTACCAACCACCACCATTAGAAATACCCGGTCACCAAGCCTTGGCGGTTGACCCTTAACCACACTTGATTAGTGTTTGAAGAAGTGGGGATCAAATTCATTTTCCACTTGATTTGTGAGTAGAACAATGCCTTTTTTTTTAAAATATAGATCTATGGTTACACTATATTTTATAGAAGAGGGAAATAGATCCTTTGCTAGTTGGCTGAATTTTGTCTACCAACATTGAAGTATATTTATAACCGAGGCACGGCTATGTTTTGCTAAAGTTGTAGCAAATAACCTACATACATTTTCATATGATAATCAGACTTGTGGGACCATAACAACACTATACAAGGATATTATAATCAAAAAAGAAATTAAAATCACTCCCTAACCCAAAACCTAACATATTATGTATTTTACAAGCAATGGACTGGAGATTTGTATTTATATCTCATTATACAGTAATTATCAAATATATCTGTTGTACTAATATTATTTATTTCACAATGTTTTGTTCAAATTTTGTTTTAATGATTAAACACCTAATTTTTATTAACTAAAATCTTCAATAGTATAAAAGTAACATTTACGCCTATTGAATATTTTCTCCATAACCTCGTAACCAAATAATTCATTTTTAATAAGTTATTTCTATATACTTATTACATTTATTCATAGACACAGTTTGAGGGTCATATTAATCCCTCAAGTACAATGTTGAGGTTATGAGATATACAACCTCCAACTCCATAAGTACGACTTGTTTCACTATTAACAAGCTAGTATGTAAGTGTCAAACCGAAATACTCAATTCTTTGAGTGAAATTCATTATTTAAATTTGCAACCCGAGGGTGTTTAAGCCATTGTTACAATATCAGTGGTCCTAATTCAGGACCTTTATACGAACTAGAACATGGTCATGTGGACTCGAACCCTACTCATAGCATTCATTTTTTTTTTTATAATTTTCCCTTCATATTGTTAGTACAACACTAATAATAAAACAACCATCAGCATTCTTTCCAATTTTAAGCCTGTTCCACCACAGTGTATCTTAAAATTAAAATAAATCAATTTTCTACCTCCACAAAAGTTGTTTTTTTTAGTCCCTTTAAATGTGTTTGTACATCTAATTACTAGCCATTTATATATGATTTGATCTACACTTTGATCTAATAACTGTCAATAATTTGAGAATTGGTATATTTTCAATCTCATTTTTACAATAAAGTAATTACAACCTTTCTCACTCCAACACATTACATGAACTGAAATTACCACCATTCGTTCACATCTACTCTCTTTTTTTAAAAAAATATTTTCCTTCTTTTTATGTAAAACTATATCAATAAATAGTTTTGAACTATAGAATGATTTTTACACATACACTGTGATACGAATTTATATTATAATATAATGGTATATTCCTGGCGATTCTTAACTAATATTCCCATTTCGCATTACAATATTTCTCTACAATCAAACTTCATGTGATCAGTTAAACATTAACAAAAAAAGAAATAATAGTAGACATGAAACACTTTTTCGACATTGTAGATCTTACTACATTACCTTAATCATTCGGATAAAATATTACTAAGCCACACATAAAACCCCACACACACACACACACACACACACACACACACATATATGTGTGTGTGTGTGTAACTGTGGTTTTAGGGAGACATAAATAAAATACTTTTGTTCTAAAGGTCGTGGAGTTCATGAGAAAGACTAACATAAAATGCTAATTTGCCTCCTCGGGGAACACGAAGCAACTTAGCTTCATGGCTAGTTTTCAAAAGAAACTAATCTTCCTTTTCCCCCCAACACCATGAACAACCTCCTCCTTGTCCATATCAGTAACTAGCAACACCCCGGTCTCCATTGATGCCTTCGGTGTTTTCCTTCCAACCCGTTCTTCAAGGTATGCCTCAAGCCAAATGTACTCCATCAACGTAGTGCTCTCTTCTTCAACCTCTGAGCCACAACAAGAGTGAGGTGGAGTAAGCATGATCCCCCTTAAACCGGGGCTAGAAAAAACAGTCGGATATAATATCGAAAATGTAAAGCTAGGATCTCTTTCAATTGTAGAAGATAACCCATCTTCCACCTCCATGGAAGATGAATCCCCATGCTCGTTTAGGTGTTTGGTTGCACCACAAAGAGTTTCCATTGTTTAAGGATTCAAGATTTTAATATTGAAATAAAGTTTGCAAAAGGGGAGAGAATTTCTTGTTGAGTTATAAGTTTCTGTAGTAAGAAAATATAAAGTTGGCCTCCTTTCTCTACTTTAATAATAATGGCAATGACTCTTTGTGTCATTTTTTAGGGTCAACTATTCTTAGGGCCCCACTTATTATTATTAAGAATTCTTTTATGTGGTGCTACTGGTGGACTTATGTAAAAAACTCTTGAAGTGTTTTTGTCAAGTAAAAAGGAGTACACAATGAACACCTAAGTCATTTTATTTTAATTTTTTTAACATGATTGTACATAGATAAACAAAAAAAATATGGTTAACCTTTAAAATATAACTTATCTACTCTACAATTTATTAATTTCTTGTTCTTGAATAGTATTTTTTACTGAATAATCAATTAGATTATCATACGCATGGATTGCGTTATTCATGGATTGCTTCATATATACTAAAAAATACCACTCAATTAGTAATCACGTAAGTTAATTTTGTGACACTTACATTTACCCTTGGAGCCATTCCAAGTATTAAATCTACTCGGTACACTTCTCATTATCAATTCATGTGTATGTTTTTAATTCATTTAGAAAATTTAAATGCTTTATTTTTAAGTAACACATTCAAATGATTCAACTAAAAGAGAAAAACGAAAAAAATAGGTTACACATTTAACTATTCTAGATTTCTTCTGCTTTGAATCTAACAACTGCACGCGTGCAATATAGATTGGCCTTCCTCTCTATAATCTCTACTATTTAGTTTTTGGGAAAAAAAAAACTGATAGGGAAAACTAAAATTCATCCAAACAAATACTAAAAAAAAAGAAAAAAATTAAATAAAGCGACTATTATAATTTTTGCCAGTAATTTGAAGTAGTTCATCATCTCATCTGCCAACTAATCACGTTTTTGCATTTTACACATTTTTGTTTTGTTTTTTTTTTTTATTTTATTTTTTAAGTTACCTTTAGTTAATATGTAATAATCCTAGTTGTATTCATCTTTTATTTTTAAATACAATGGCAAAATATTTGTGACTTTATACACTTCTCCTAATTTTATTACATGAATTTAACCAATACAACTTTACTAATTAGGTTTTGGACACAATATAGTTATTGTCAAACAACATCAGAAAAAGGTGAGGTCATCTCCTTTCTTTGTTTGGTACCTTTTTTGCTTGTTACAAGTTAATGATTTTTTAAAGTAATCAATTGCGGTGAACAAGGGGATGATATTACTCAATCAATTTTCCATTACTATAATAATTGATTTAGATGACTTGTAATCACGTCACTTAAGTAAAAAAATATTTATATAAATCTACTACATCATTAGTTTGCAACTAGTTTAATACGAACTTAAATTACATTAATAGGAGCCTAGAAGGGCCCTCAAACTTACTTGATTACAAGACAATATCTTACAATACATTTTATAGGTTCACGCACACATGCGTCCAAATTTTAAAAAAAATAAATATGCGATGATAAATTAATCTAAACCATAGCCGTCACATATTAGCTTTTATCCATTATAAAGGAAAACTGATGATATTCAAGTCTCCACATTTAACAATCTCCGTTGTTAAATATCCGGCAACATGTAAACTTCGTCCTCATTTCTTATTGGTGATTTGGCAAGGGTCTCATACTTAGATATGAACTTATTCATGCAAGTCATTACGAGCCTTGACGGGTCATGTCCATTGTACAACCCCCATAGATCATACAAACCCCTCATTTGAGCCTCAAGTTCACAACGTACCTTCACCCGCGTTGGACTAGTGACGTGCTCCCTAACATAGAACACTTTTACACGTGTTTTCAAGTTGAAGGCATGGTTCTATAAATCAAGAATAATATTAGTTATACAGACCCCCAAGCAAGTTAATGTGAAAATAAACAAATTTATATATATCAGTTAACAATTTCTTGTAAGGTTATAATTAAAATGTTAAAACCCTTTAAATACAAATACTAATACAAAATAAAACTTTTAAATGAGTATATATTAACATACTTACCTCACTACGAGCAACAACTCTCTCAAAAGGATTGAGATTGAGGGCAATGGGTGTATGCTCCTGTTCGATCATAGTCCCCATTCTATCAATCACAAAATAAGTAACAAAGTGATCGCACTTTTGCGCGTAGTCCTTATAGACCCTTTCGAAGGTCTCATTGCCGCGTAGGTAGTATGTGACACCGACATCATCATCATCTAGGCTTGACAAATGGATAGTGTATAGTGGCATCAAGGGACCATCATCTATTTCAACTACGATTCCATTTCTCAATAGGAGGCATATCAGGATCCTGGAATTGAGATGGAGGAATAACTTTTATCATGGAAAAACCACCATGAGGCCTTGGTAAATTAAGTGGTGGCTGATTTTCTATTTCAGGCATTTGTGAAAGTTTCTCAATTTGTGGGTCAATGTACTCTAAATCTAGTAAATCAATAGAACAGTATCGTTTGTGGTTCACGGCAGCAGAGGACGAAGGTCGAACTGCTTTGTGGCTAATAGGAGTTGAAGAGGACATATTATTTTGACCAATTTTTAGTTGTAAGGGGTTTTTTTTAATAAAAGAAGTAGAAAGTTTTGGTTGTGAGATTTGCCTAGTTACATAGTACTCAAATTTTTAGTTGTATGGGTTTTTTTTTAAAAAAAAAGAAGTAGAAAGTTTTGGTTAATGGGCTTGATGTTATTGTTTAGTGGTTGTAGAAAGATTTGCCTTTCTACAGTTTTGCCAAGTAGAAAGGATGTCTTAGTTCTTGGATGCTTTCGAGAATGTAGGTTCTTCGTTGCTTAACTTGAAGAGCAGATGACGAAGGTCGAACTGCTCTTGGGGTTGTAAAGGATACCGGGGATGATGAAGAAGACATATTTTCCAAGGTTGTTCTAATAATGAAATTCTTTTTGGAAATGGGATGAGCTTCAATTGGCAAGGATGGCTTCTCACATAGGAATACTACTTATAAAAGGGAAGTGTAGGTAAAGGGAAGGAACATGTCCTTAAACACATGCAATGTGGTCCCTTATCATATCTCTCGTCAATTGATCAATGTAACACGATTTGACTTAATTAGGATAATTAAGTTATACTAAATCTATTGTACACTATTAGGCCATTTGTTGTATATGCTTTTGTTAAAGTTATCCGAAATTAGTAACGTGTATGTACTCGTTTCATTTCATAATAGTAGTTACATACGAAATCATTCAAAAAAAATCATTTATTGAAGATATAATTAAAATGTAACATTAAATTACAACATAAATCATCATTAGGTATTAGTAATTAACTTATTTGATTTGTAATCACCAAGTGACATGTAGTAAATGCATTATATAAGTTATAAAATTTGTTCATGGCAGTAATGTCATCAAGTTGCAGTCAGTACATTCCACATAAATCTAGTTATAAGTGAAATTTGTACATTATGCCTAGTTAATTTTATAAAGCCCACCAAAACAGGTTTTGGATTTAACCTAATGAAACCAACATAATCCTAATGTATTTACTTAAGACATACGCATTTAGACCATGCCTTTTATGGACGACAATACATGCAGTTTAAACTTAAACCCGATTGAAAAGATAGACAATAATGTGTATATTGTTCAATTCAATTACCATATTGTTGGGGTTTGATGAGTCCCACTCACCGCGGAAACAACCCCCACCCGAGGAACCACTCGCAATAATTAAAATCACAAAGCATAAATAAATATTCACAAAGAAAAGATAACGAATCTTACCCTCGAAGCGAGCTTCGCCCAAAACCTGGGGCTCTTACTTGAAAGCTACTAGCACGTCAAGCGCCGCGCCTCCGACGGTATCCACCCACAAATGGGCGAACACAACTTTAAGGTCTATTACCTTGGGGTTAGCAAGGTCCGACCTAAACCCGAGTGTTATGTGAGTTTAAGAGTTTTCCCAAAAATTATGGAATGCTCTTTTTAACTCCCACTCAAGCACTTTACTCCAAATCCCAAGGTTAGTATTTATAGAGGAAAGTATGAGTGGGAATTTCTATCCCATCAATGTGGGATCATGAAATTCCACAAATTAATTTAAAGCTAAATTAAATTAAAATTGCAAACTAATAATAAATCTACAAGTGGCATTACCATGTGAGATGGGTTGGTGAGGACCACATGGAGAGTAGGGGACCATACTTGCTCCCCACTCAATACTCTCCTTGTGCCACATGTCCTCTCCCACTTACTCCCATAATCCAAGCTTCCCCTTATTCACGACCCTATGGCCCGAGCCAAGCCACGAGCCAAGCCCGAGCCCGGCCCGCACCAGCCCGCACCAGCTGCTGCTGTGGCTTGGTGCGGCTGCTGCCGTGGCGCGGCGCGACTGCTGCTGTGCCTAGCCGCGGCTGGCCGTGGCTGCTAGCACGGTGTGCTAGCTCGTCTTGCCCCTAACATTCGGATGCCCGGGGCACTCCGATGCTAGGGGTATTTTCGGGAATATGGTCGATTTATTATTATTTTGCGCATCTCGTCTTTTATCATTTAGACTCGACTTCCGACGATCGGTTTCGACGCTCTAAGCTCGAATTACCGACGTCTAAATATTTAACACTCAGGCGACGAATTAATTTCTTCCGAATTAATTCGTCGAGTTGGTTCGCATATATTTGCTTGGGTGTGACCCGAAGGGTTCAGTCAAGATTAAGCTGTAATATTAATTATATTAATATTACTGATCGGAAGCGGCCTCCACCCAGGCATTCCGATCACTTGACCTTACTGAATATATTAGCTTTTCTAATAATTCTGAACCCGCTATCAGAATAATACACTTGTTCGAAGGACACCATTCCTTTCACATATTTTATCCAAAGGACTTGTTATCTAATTATCATAATATAATACTATTAATTGAGATCGTTGGTTGATTTTGTAACCAATCTCATAATATAATACGTATGACATCTCACTATAAGAAGTTTTTTTAAAGGTGGCAAATAATATACTCCCTTGGATATAGTCATCAATTACCAAAATTAATGATTCACCAACGTCCTGCAGTCAATTCGCAACCTAAGAATCGATCTTTTTATATAACGTGTGTAATAGTTCACTATTTTTATATTAATATTTTTTTTTGGATGAATATCATAAAAAATTCGTAATACTTAAATTTGGATTTATAAACAGCAGTCGTAAATAAATGAAAATGAAATCCTCTAACATGGATTATTATTTTTTTTTTCCTTTACCCTTGTTTTCCTTGTTTTTTTTATGGGAGTCTAGAGTGGTAAGGTTGATTGTACATAGGGTTTTTTAAGGTGTAAAGTGTATTTACAATCATTCATTAATAATCATATTATACTTGATTATCTCGTAACTCAATTGTAAGAGTAACCACGTTTAGTATAGGAATTATACAGAATTAACACTGTAATCTAACAATCTATCAAAAAGAATTACTATGCAAAAAATTAAACAATCATGAAATATCCTTAAACAACGATTTAGGCCATACTATATACAAGATTACATTACTTTTGCTCTAGGGTGTAAAGCCCTATTTTGGTTACATGTTAACGCGTTCCGCTTAAATTTGGAACAACTATTATTGATCACCTTGTAAGGATTAATAATAACTATAAATATATATTAGTCGTATTTAGGTAATGTACGATTTGATTACTAAAGTTGTTAAAACACATGTCCCATAATTAGCCTGTAGTACATTTCACTGGGTTTTACAATCACTCACTCTCAACTTAAAAAAAAAAAACCTAACCCTAACGAGGTTTCACTTGATGAATAGTCTATTTTGTGCAGGAAAGTAACTAAGGAACAATAAGCAATTCAAGAATAAAATCCCATACAAAAAAGGTTATTACTGACAATCGTCCTTGACTGGCTTTTTGTAGTACTAGTTTCTGTCCTAAAAGTTTATATCAGCGGTGGATTTTGTAAAGTCGTAATAATTTTTCTCTTTTTTAACAGACAGAGATGTACTGTCATATCATATTCAGATGGTCCACTACCGTCTGTGCAACTCCCTAAATTCCTATGCTGTTGATATGAAGTGTTTTATTTTTTAATGTTATTAGAGTTTATTAAATAATTAAAAGAAAGTTTCAGTGAAACCTGAAAATTTCTATCTCAAATGTATTTGTATAGAGTCAAATTTAGCTGTTTCAACAGAGGAACTGCAAGAGCAATATAGGGTCGGAATTTCAATGTACACGTCAAATTTGTTACCAAAAATATTAAATTCCTAATACAATTTTTATGCATGCTGTCCTATCATGGTAATAAATGATATTTAGAGGTCAATTTGTAAATTATTATATATATTTTTTTATTTATCTTATTGTGTCCATCAAGCAATTTTTTCAATTTTAACGAATTTTGCATATTTTTATGAATTATTTGTATTATGATCAAACAATTTAATTATTAGGCACCTCCACTGAAATAATCATTACCTAAGCGTTCGGTATGTTATCAAAAATTACAAGCATAATGTCTATTTGCAACTAATATTGCAGTCTATGTTAATTTGCATTGATTTTCTCCACAAAAAAAAAATAAAAATAAAAAAGCCTTTACAAATAATATTGCAGTCCTTTCATGTATTGTCTGATTACTTTTTAATGACAACATAGAACCATTTCGTTTGGATGTACAAAATATGCAAATAGTGCAAAGATAAGGTGTTAGGAAAGATATGATTGAATATTTTCAAGATCTTATGGTTAGGCAAGATATAATTCCTTGCTCTATTTATGTTATTATCTTAGGCTAGGATAATTAGTTTCCTAGTTTAATTTTATCTTTGATATTATCTTCCTTATTTCTCAAAGAGATCACTTGTATAAATATTGATCATAATTAATGAGAAGGGCAAGCAATTGAGTATCAATCTTAACATAAGGCTACAATATGGATGTAACTATTATCTGTCTTTGAGGCTATGCGTAATAGATATTTTGAGTGACAGAGAATTATTTTTTAATGTTTTATTGCAATTGGGAATTTCATGGTAAATAAGTGTTTACAGTTACTTCGAAAAACTTAGATCCTTACTATGACCTCTTGTTTAGCGAATTAGTCTATTTACTTGGCTTCCCTAGATATCTTTTGGTACAAATCATTTTAAATCTCACATAGGGTCCGTTGGTAATTGATGAAAACACGGTACACTGATATTCTAACTAATTTGCATAAACTATTTGCAATTTACGCGGAAATACTGGTTGTTCGAAATATAAATCACATTTCCATGAATACTAAAAAACTTAAACACTAGATATTTTAAAATTAAGCAGTTCAATTGGTCCAAAATAGAAAATTAAAAATTCAAACAGGAGACCAATCCCCTTCACATTATCATCACCCAACTAGCACCATCGAGAATATGGGTGGATTAACATCACCAAAAAACTCAACTTGCACTTGTTGCCCTTCTTTTATGTCTTCCCTTTTCATCACTACCTTAACACCTCGTTTGATTGTTGATAAGTGATATTTATGTCACTCCTAGGGGTAGTGTTTAGGTTATTATCCTTTATTCTACTCTCTAATTAGTTTTAGGAGAGCTTCTCTCTCTAGGTTTAGATTAGAATTAGAGTAGTTTAGAGAGAGAAAGTAAGGGTTTTTCCATTGATGAACTTGGATATTGAAGAAGGAGCTTGATTGAATCTTTGCAAATCTTCATCTTTAATTAATGAGCAATCTCTTACTCTCTTTCTTTGTTTTTGTATTTAGTTTTAATTGCTTATTTTGATTTTCCTTCATTGCTTGTTGATCATGTTGATTCTTGATTATTTGTTGATTAATCTTGTTATTATCATGATTAGTGAGTAATTTTCCCCATTGAGGGGATGGTTGTGGTGTAGTTGGATCTTGAGCATGTTCTAGGTTTAGAGTTGATTTATTTGTGATTAAAGTCTTTATATGCTTGATATTCTTTAATCTACTTGCAAAATGCATGTTGTTAGTTGATTAAAGGTGAATCTTTGCTAACAAGGAACGGAAGTTGACTTAGTTAAGGTTCATTAGTATCGATTGTTATTTAATAGTACCTCCTAGTATATGGTTCTAATGTGGAAACATAGAGGCTATGTTAGGAGAAGCCAATTGACCCCGGAAGGCGGCTAGATTGGATCTTTTATTTCGATATTTGAGCATGTTTAGTTCATAATTAATTCAACTTCTATGCTTTTGTTTATGTTCAAGTGAATGCTATACCTAAACCATTTCCCTTAATGTTTTATCTCTAGTTTTAGTTTGTTTAGACCTTTAGTTTACCTTCCCTTATTCCGGACTAGCTTAATTGTTGATAGCATTTGGTAGTGTTTAATCGTTCTCTGTGGTTCGACCCCTATGCTTGCCTTATACTCGTATTAGGTTTGTTTAGGTTGTATAAATTGTATTTGATCGAGGGATAGTCGTTTGACGACGCGATTATTCCCTCATCAATTGTACAAGTCTGAATTGTTGTATCCAGATTGTACTTTATCCTCATCACTGCCTTCCACATGCGGTTTGACGTAAACAATTGCACAGGTGATGACTAAGGATAACCATTCATGGTCTCCCTTGCAAATTCAACTGGAACATACTGTATTGAATACAGATTATGCATATATCAATGTATATAGTGCACTGCAATATAAAGATACAAATGAATATGAATAACTTACCAGTCTTCCTACTTTAATGTAAGGTTTTGTAAATCTAGCAAAGAACTTTGGAGGGTCATTTTCGAGGTTTTTAGATCCCCCGAGCTCACATAAAGGCTCACCACCGAGGGTTTTAGGCCCCCCAATCTCCCATGGAGTAGGCAGAACATTAATTTTAGGAATATTAGTAAGGATTTGCCATCCTGCACGAAAAACCCTAGTTCTAAAACAATGATTACCAACATAATACATTTCAACTACATCTCCATTCCTAATGTCATTAGCAACTAGAAACATTTTCCAACCATCCTCAATGCAGTAGCCAGACTTCCTTCCAATCTTGATTAAGTTGATCATAATTGGAAACGCTTTTCCACAGTAACATCTAAACAAATGGAACTTGTCACCCCTATAACTAATTGGGTTCATAATCCTATCCGGTACAAACTGGACAATACAAATAAAGATTAATCGATGATAAGTAAGTGTTTGTGACAAGTATCGTAATATTTAGTAAAAGGTATAGGACTATTACCAAGCGCTGACGAGTAGAATTCGATATCATGCATTGAAACCAAGGCGATGAAAAAGAACCCATTCTAGTAAAAAAATGTTCAAGAAGTTTTTGTAAAGCTTTTATCAGCAACATAGATAGTGGTTTAATAAGTAACAAGATCACAAAATGTACAATATGTTGAATATATCTTACTACTAAGTCTTGTTTTATAGATGAATTTCATAGATTGACTAATAAGCGTTGGTCAACATTTTTGGGATTGACTAATAAGCGTTGCACATAATTTTTGCAATTTTCTCCTGAAAAAAATTATAGAATGTTACAATGTTGATTGATTTACTATAAGACAACAGTAATGCAGAATTACTTTGAGTTGTGATATGATGTCAAACCAATAATCAAGTTTCATAAAATGTTCTCCGCAATAGTAATCAAGGTATCATCAAATGATCAATAAATGTGGATCTATAAGATACTAATAATAGCTATTACATTTCCAGCACGTTTAGTTCAATAGCATTAACAACGGATGAATTTTCAACATATGGATGTTGATTAAGTTAATGAGTAACCTTAAACCTAAATACAATAAGAGCTTAATTGTCAAATAAGGGATTTTAATGACACTTCGTGTATACCCTATTAGCCTATTAATATCTAATTTGCGCTCCTGAATACTTTGTACGACCATGTAAATGTGTAATAAAAGCTATCAGGAATAATTCCGATGAAAGTTGAATTCATAACTTTGTTTTATAATTCTACAGCTATTTCAAAAACATTCATCTTGTACATTATAGTTTATGTATTCGTGATTTAAATTTACATGGTCGATCGTAAATCTCAGTCTAAGAAATAAAGAATCATAAGTGTAAATTATCCAAAAAATGTAAGCATAACTTGGACTAAGACGACACACCAAATATTGTGTTTCATACGCACCCATAGAACAAAAGCGCCATAACCATAACCATCAACCACACGTTAGCTGAAAGTATAATTGTTGTGAGTTAGAGAATTATATTGTGAAAAGAGGGAAAAAAAATAGGAGGGCAGGAAAGATATTAATGGTTTGGAGTAATAAATCCGCAATAAAACAAAATAGGAGTCAGAATTTTTTGATATGATTTGACATGAGTCATATATTACTTTAGCATGTCAAATTACTTGTGTTGTCCAATTTGTTAACTATTGACTCTAGTAGGAAAGAAAAACTCGATTGAAGTGATCAATGGCGCATTGATGCAATGTATTGGTTCCATTCTGTGCTAACGTGTATCAATATATTGTTACAGTCGTCTCGCAAATATAGATTCCAAAGTATATCTTCATTAAGATAGCTAAAACGAGTGTGTCTTCATAAGGTTATTTTACCAAAATAATTTTGCACCAAATTCCACAATCAAAGGTTTGTGATATGTTGATGAATTAAACAAGGTTTTAAAATGACGATCACTAATTAAGGTTTGTGTTTGTAATTATTAATAAGGTGTACAATAAAGTAATTAATAAGCGTTTTGCTTATATAAAGACAGCCTAGATTTCATATATAGTTTAAGTTAGTGAGTTAAGTAATTTTTTATATTGGTAAGTTAGTAATTATCAAAAGTTGTGACACACTATACATGATTAGATATATGTCATTCAAGACTAAGAGTGTTTTTACTTGGAGGCTACACTGCAATTGTTGGATTGAGTACAGGACCATTGCTTGTTCAATAAGAGTCTGATTAGAAAAAAATATGGTGGAGTTATAAATTCTTTATTAAATGATTTTTTTCCCCTTTCAATTTGTTTATTTTTTTTTTTGTATACCTACACAGTAATTCTTATATTATTTATAGGATTGCTTTCGGGTCATACTATCATGTTTCCTATTGTTAAATAAAAAAACATATTGTTTTAGGAACATAGATAGGTGTAATGAGTTCACACTCTAGCTCGTCGCCGGCATACGGAACTCATGTAAGTTGCGGACATGGCATCCAAGCTAAGATATCTATTGTTCGTCGTGGTCCTAATAGCGGTAGACGATTCTTTGGGTGTCCTTACTGGAAGGTAATTAATAAATAGTTTCCAAAACTCATTTACTTAGATTTTATTTCATATATGCAACTGGTTTTTGATGGAGAAACTAATATTAAGATGGTACTTTGCAGGATAGAACACAAGATTGTGGGTTTTTTAGATGGGAAGATGATGTAACTCGTAACATGATCGATGCTCAAGAGAGAATTGCAGTACTCATAAGGGACAACATAGCCCTGTCTAAAGAAAATGTTCAATTAACAAGGGAGATTGAATCCTTTGTTAGGGACCTTGAGAGGATGCATCTCGAGTACAATAAAGTCAACAATCAGTTCAAATGGCTTTGTGTGCTTTTGTGTGTAATTGTGATGCTAGTGTTGCTAATCCTTTAATTTAAGGTCTTAATGATAGTTAAGTGTGTATCTGTTTAAAGTTTTGTGCTGTAATATCGACTTTAGTAGCAGTGTAATCCAATTTTATTTCCGCAAGTAGTTTACAATCCAAATTTGTAAATGTATTGGTCTAGTGTTCAATATGAATAAAGATTAAGTGTCCTTTTGTTAATAGTAAGCCAACTAACGACCCTGGGACAATAATTACTTCCCACAATAATTTAGCAGTTGTATAATAGAGTGCTACTAATACGAGAGTACATAAATTAAATATCATACATATTTAAAGCAGCTAGTACACCTTAACATTACAAAAACTAACATAATGTCACATTCCTTACAACAGGGATGGATTATGAATTACAAGAAACAAGCAGCATACTTTAAAAAATTACAACATAGTTAAAAAGCAAATCCAAACTTAAAAACAGAATTAGGAAAACATTTTCTTATAGCAAACACATATGGGGACCATAGCAACAGCATCGAGTCCTTGATTAGTTCAACAACAACCTTCATAATCTTCAAAACAAAGAACGCCTTGCCACTGGATGACCCTGATTTAAGAGCAGGACAGTGAATTTGGACTTGTAAATAACAAACTTGTAAAAGGTATAGTGGACTAAAAATGGGAAAAATGTTATGAGTACTATTGAATAGTTACCTTGAAAAATATGTCAGCTTTGGCAAAAGGAGAATGCACATTCCTCTTTTCAGCGCATAACACATCGCCCCTCCATAACACAGCCACTCCACCACATAGACCTTCAGTTGTTGAGTAATGAAAACTGTATGCACCAGGTATCTCCTTCACAATAAAATCAACGTTGAAAACACTTTGCCTTACCTTCAGCAAAACAACCACGGCCGGTGCATGCCTGTCATACAAACGTTGGAAATTTTGTACGAATGAGGGCCTACCAAGACCTCGAACATTCCAGCAGCATATAAAAAGGTCTTTTGGAATGGAGCAACAAGGTGGAGTGACTTGTGCAGCCGCTTTAGCCCCTCCAAATGGTGTGGCATCAACTTTGTGATATCCTGAAATGTAATCAGAATAAGAATCCAATGAAACAAAAATTTCTAAAACGTGTGGGAAAGCTCCCACTTTAAGAACTTGAAAACCATCAGTGAAGGTGCCCATGCAAAGGCGAAGGGGTATGCAGTCAAGTGCGAACACTGGAGCACCGAAATTAAGAATCGGCCTAGGGTCAAGGACATGCAAGGCTGGTACAATATGGTTGGTGTTCACCTCTTCACCTAGACACCACTTTGTGAAGGTGATAAATTCGCTTCGAATGGGGTAAAGGTCGTAGTAATTGGGAAAATGTGCAGGTCGTGGGACATCATTTGAACCAATTGGTCACATAAAGAGTTCTGTTAGTTGGCTATTGTTTGGGTTGGATGGGTGTAGAATTAGAAAGGCTATTGTGTGTAGAGAAATAGGTATGTATGCGTTCTCCTTAATCGGATCTTTCAAAAGATATTCGAATGTTGTAAAATCAATCTTGGGTAATAGACCCGATGGTGGAGTAACAAAGAGGAGAGCAATACTTCCTGTTCTAGATTTTGCACGTCTAGCCATGGAAATAGTATGGTGGAGATTTTGTAGTGGAGTACAAATGTGGGAAGAAATGAGAGTGAATATTAAAGAAAAAGGTAAGTAGAGAAGCGATTGGGAATTGTGGGATTTAAGAGCTCCTAACAATTGCATTTATAGCCAATGTGGAGCCTGTTGACCAAATTTAAATTGTAAAGCATTCAAAAAATTTCGACAGGTTGCGCCTTAAAGAGTATGCATGGCAAGCAAGGAATTCGTGCTAATTATTTGGCTAATTTTTATCATTAATAAAAAAACTTCAATATGCACTGATGCATATATCTTCTAAAATGAAGTTCTTTTTTTTAAATAATAGAAAATGTCAAAAGAGTCTAGTAATGACTCTAAATTAGAACTTGTACATCGACATCAGATAAAAAAATAATAATAATGACAAATTTAAAAAGACATCAAACAAAAATAAAAGTCTGAAAAACAAAAAATTTCCCTACAATGAGACATATAAAGTAAATTAAAGAAGAAACATATACTATGTAATAATCTCGATTTTTAAAGTCTGACAATTACTCAGTCACATCAGGTGCAACTCCGCAATATAATCATCATGCATGCAATTTCAAAATTTGAACATAAACATATATGCAATTTTAAAATTTGAACATAAACCATAATAAATTGGATAACCATCGAATGAGGTGTGATATGAACTCACACCACATGTTTAAAATCCGTATACCTTAGTAAATTCAAACCCATCTAAGTTGTCTTAAAACCACAATTAAGCAATTTGCATTACTTGAGGCACTTGTGATGCCACAAATGTCATTTGAGATATATAAGGGATGAATTAGTTGTGAGTATGTAAAATGCGTTTAGAGACAACTAAGTCATATGTAACATCATTCTACTTTGTTATATATTGAGTTGTTCATACCATTGGCAGTATGTTAAAGGTGTTTATAAACACAGTTACATTATAATGCAATCGGATGTAGGGATTAATTCGAAAACTAAAACTCATTATTGAATTATTATTTATATTGCATAGTCGTTGTAATGCAACCATTTGGTCTTTGATTAAATTTAGACCTAATTGTAATACACCTCGGGGTGCAAATTATATTTTGTCATGCACACATAATAAGGTCATATTATCATGTAAACGGAATGACAAATAAAAACAAATTAGCGTATTTATTAAGATGAAAATAATAAACTGTAAAACCACTTTGTAATTATAGCTAAAATGAGAGCATCACCAATAGTTTAATTGAAAGGACATGCTTGCATTATATATAAAATTTCTAACTAGATGCTTACTATTGGAGAACCAAAAATTGAGCAACATGCTAGCAACTGTACCCCAAACAATGTCATGTAGAATCGATCCACCGTTTAACCAATTCGTGTTCTCTAATTCCTATCACGCACCTACAAGGAAGAATCGTATTTTAACACTCTAAATTTGTTTAGGCAAGATTTGATCTACATTTGCAATTATGTCACCGCGAGTATTAGATGTGGTACACATGTATGGTGATCCTACAAAATTTACCAATTAGTTTTGGCAAAGCATAAAATAAATGCAACATATTTACTTGTTAGCAATTGAGCAACATGCTAGCAACTGTACCCCAAACAATGTTATGTAGAATCGATCCACCATTTAACCAATTCGTGTTCTCTAATTCCTATCACGCACATACAAGGAAGAATCGTATTTGAACACTCTAAATTTGTTTAGGCTAGATTTGATCTACATTTGCAATTATGTCACCGCGAGTATTAGATGTGGGACAAATGTAGGGTGATCCTACAAAATTTACCAATTAGTTTTGGCAAAGCATAAAATAAATGCAACATCTGTACTTGTTAAGGCTTCGACATAACAAATAAGTCAAATAAAAGTAAGAATGAACCAGAGTTAACATTTATGGTTCAAGTATAATTAAGGATTGGACAAAGAATGTTTAAAATGGAGGGGCACTAAATAAAAAAGAAATGTATAATATGCTTGTACGTAGACTTGTTCCCCCGACTTTACCAAAATCAATACATTACCACTGTGACAAAGCTAATTTAATGTTATTTGTTGCATTGAAATTATATTTATCCTTTAAATTTACAATTTTCGCTTTATATGAATGATCAAAAAATAAAAATAAGGGCGGGGCCGGTGCCACCCAGGCCCCAAAAAAGCTTTGGCAATTGTTAAAGCTATTTTGGAAGAATGAAAAAATCATGTTAGGTCTGAATGTGTTCACGATTTGTAGTGCGATCATATTGAGACATGTTACGGCGTCAATGAATGGAGATCCATGTTTAACAACCATATTGTGGGTCAAATACAATGATGAAGAAAACTACATAAATACAACCCACATAAATAGTATATGAAAGAGTCATCTAAAAATGTTAACTAGGCACGACTTCTCAAATGCATGTAATATAGTTGGTTGGAACAGGAAATGATGTCATGCCGATATAACTTACAATAATAATAAAAATTATACTAATTAACACAAATTAAAGGTGTTACGCAGTCTTTCTTGTGGTCAATACTTAATTAACAAAATTGTTTTGTCTCATCACCAAAAAAATTCTTTACATTGAGAATTAGACCCTAATTAAAGACATGGAAGTAAAATCGAAGGGGGTGGCATCAAACCCAATACCTTTTTAGTCATAGAGGGTATCACCAGCTCAGCAATGTGTTATGAATTGATAGTAAAGGTCCGCACAATAAGCTATAAATAAATAGCTAGATATGCACATGTAGCCAAACCGAACATTCATTATAAGCCCAAAAATGTATGGACCTTTTAGCGTAGCCCAATAACCAGCCCAATATTAAAGTAATTAAAGAATATGGCTTACTGCATCCAATTGTATAAGAGAATAGTGTGTAAATGGTGAACATATGGGGTTGATGTCATTTTCCAATTATTTTAATAAGTAAGAAAACCACTACAGTTTTCGGTGTTGTTTGATTCTCTTGATTTCAACTACAACTACAAGGAAATAAAGTCGAGGAAGAGATGCTTGTGGGTCATATGTCAATATTTTATAGATTAAATTAAGCTTTATTGAATTTCATTGCTAAAATTGATTTAAAATCATCCGGACAATCACTAAATTTATATGCGCAGAAACATACGAATATTCGAAGGACATAAATATTGTACTAATTAATTCATTGTTTCATCTTAGATAAGACTACAAGTAACTGAAGTTGGTCCACACAAATTCTGACATATTACGCATAATGCTTTGTCAAACACAAATGAATTATGAATAGAATATAATTTAATGCATTTTTTAATCAAATTGTAATTTTTATACTTCAAAGTTGTTGGTTGGTTGATTCTCATTTGAATCAAAGTAGTATCCAACTATCACCTAGGTCATGTTTATAACTTTATTCTAGCTGTCATGCAATATTACATATTTTCTTAATCAAAGTACACCGGTATGCATATTACTATTCAGTCACTAAACAAGTTTGAATGGTTAGTCCGATGATTTATCATGACTTTATTTGAGTTAGGAGCCTTTAAATGTATTTGTGTTTTACTGTAATTATGTTTTAAAATTATGACTTATATGGACTCAAATAAAAGGATTCAACGCAACATAGTTGTGTACCTGAGTTTTGGCACCTGAACTTCAATCAGGCACCGTTTAATTTTTGATCTAAATTATGTTAAAACTATAATATGGAAGAAATATTACTGCCAGTGCCCAGGCAAATCAAGGATAAAGAATGCAAATTATACTGGACTGAAATTCACTTGGGCCAGAATACCGTATTCAGCAAGACATTTTTATGGGCCTGACATTTTAGCAACAACATAAAAGAAATACATCAACAAATCATAGTTATTAACTTGGTATGGAAAAAAAAATCATCAAAAGTATACAATTACACAAACAAAAACCCATAGTTAGTATTTGAATCTCACTACAACTCCTGTAAATAAAATTCTAACGTGTCCTTCCATATCATCTTGATATGATATGATACAACTAGATGTTTCAAGTAGTTTTTTTTTTACAATCTCAACCTTGTACAAAATTCAAATCCAATACACCATCATTGTTTGTTGTATCTTCATCTGTTTGGGGGGGAGAGGTACCATCAAATACGTACTTCGAACCCCATCGTAACCCATGTAAATCCGCCCGTCTACGCCTACCTCTACTACTACTGGGAACAAGCGCCGAAACATCCTACAAAAACAAGAAATACATGACATTATAGTGTGGTGTACTGGAAATGTAACTCGTGCAATTTAATGTACCCAATGTACTATACCCACATCGTAGGTTGGACACTGAAGAGGTCCATGTAACACCCCAATAATTCTCTCTTTAAACCTGTGAATACCCTGAACAAAATTCAAGAGAATTACTGGCGTCCTACCGCCACGTGTTCAAATGTTAAGGCTATATCAGAAATTAGCAGCGGAAATACTAAATCAGTTATAAATTTCAAAACCAACGAATAAAACCAAATTAAGTGCTACAAGTTGGAACCGTTAAGGCCCTTATTCAAAATAAAAGCTAGTAGAAGTAGAACAAAAATAAAACCGAGTTTAAAATAAATTCAAACCTATGAAAAGAAATAATCTGCGAACAATAAACAACTCTCCACTCAAAAATCCCACAACCCTGATGTGGATGCTGCATGTATAAGAACCTGTGGTTAATCTACTCCCCAATATTACAAGTGTAAAAATTGGATCGTCACAGGGTCATTGAAAGACGAAGGCCATGACCAAAGAAAGACACACACAAAAGCACGCAATCAGCAAAGCTGAGTACATGCAAGCTGCGAAATAAATTAAGAAATACCTAACATGCTACTAACAATCAATCATCATGCATCATTAAATTATAAACTCAACACACGACTCAACTATCAATTTACTAGGACTTCGCCAATTAATAGTAGTTAACTCGTTTTATATCATTCATTGGATTACGCAATAGACAAGGTTGTCCAACCCATGCTCCATTTGGAAAATCAATAAAAGAAAAACCCCATGCCTCGTTTCGGAAACATCAATAAACATCCAACGACCACGGGCGCGACTCCGTGACCGTAGTTAGTATGAGATCTCACCTAACTCCTAGTTTTGAAAAATATTTGAAATAAGAGACTCGTAGATCAGACGGCCTCGAGAAAAGTACACGGCTAATACCCCATGTACCCCAACCCCTGATTGTCATTACTCCAAAAGTGCACCAATCTAGAGTTTTATTGCTCATCCATCTTGCACTTTACGTGATTTACAGGTTTAGACTTGGTGATGACTCATATGCATAACAATACAATCAATCCAATATCAATTCAATCAAGTAAAACAACTTTTCAATTTCAATTCTTGATTTATTAGTGGCAAGCAACATTTATTATTTATTCCTTTACTACCTCGGTGTATAAACACCTTGAGTGCATAAGGCACCCCAAAATTTCAACCTCGTCTTAGAAGACTTATTAAATTCTTCCTTTACTCATCCTGCTTGCATAATCATGAATGAGTAATAAATTAATCATTACACCAATCATATACCTTTGCCTCTAAGCGCACCTTGCATAATTAGAGCACAAATAATACTTGCAATATAAAATAGTGCACGTCATACGAAATTCACAATGTATAACCAAACAATTTTACTCAGTCATCCCTATACATGATACTAAGTTCTCGATCTGTCGTCCTTAAACATGCACCTAAAAGAAAGGTT
Source organism: Chenopodium album (assembly GCF_948465745.1). Classification (NCBI taxonomy): domain Eukaryota; kingdom Viridiplantae; phylum Streptophyta; class Magnoliopsida; order Caryophyllales; family Amaranthaceae; genus Chenopodium; species Chenopodium album. The sequence goes on along the minus strand of NC_137854.1, from coordinate 16,720,668 downwards.
TCGTAACTTGTACGTACCTTGAGCAAAAGAATTAGTATTCCACTTTACTAACTAGAAATCACCTTCAATAAACTCCTCTCCTAAGCCAAATAATAACATCTCAATCAATACCCAATCAATTAAATTTACAGCAATACTAACTTACTTTAAAACCTTCAAAATCCAAATCAAACAACACTTTAAAACCTTCCCTTTTGTTAAACTTAAAGGCTTATATATAGTTCTTTAAATTTTCTTCGTAAAAACCTTAAAATACACTCTTATACATGAAATTACAGCAAGTTCAAAGCCTAATAAAAATCTAAAAATTATATAAAAACCCCTAAAAATCTCCCTTTTAATAGGTAATCACACCCTTTTATTAAAATCACAATTATACTATTTTAAATAAAATTCCAGCATTTTAAACTAATCAACACTTAAATATCTATTTACGGGGGATTAAACTAATCAAATTTACAGCAATACTAACGATTCCAGCATTTTAAACTAATCAACACTTATCAACACTAACAGATGTAAATCTATGGCTTTTTTAACGATTCCAGTACCTATTGGCCGCTGCATTTAAATGAAGTCACAAATCAACACTTTAAGCTAGTACCAACAACTACTATTACCTTAGAATATCTATTCAATGACTGTACACATATTCAATTTTGCAAAATGTAATTTAAGGTGAATATAAATCCAATACAATAAGACTGGAATACAACAATTAATCAAATATCACACCATGAGTATATACCAATTTAAAACACACAAATACACTCAACCATTTCCTAATCGGAAATTAGAAGACTTACATAATGGATTGAGTACATATTGCCTAATCGGAAATGAAATGACTTACAGAATGGATTGAGTTGTTAGCATTTTCCGCTATATCGTCAATTACTGATTGACTCCTCCTTTTTCCCACAACTTGTTGACCCATACCCATATAAACAATCAAATTCGATTTAGAATAGTTCGAAAATGGAAAATATTTACAGCAAGATCTGAACGACCATTTACCAAATGCACCTGAGTAAGAAAAATGAGGATGAACTGTGTTTGAAAAACCCTAACCAGAGTTAAACCAACTGGACATTGAGTTAGTAGACGTTTAAACGGGAACATGAGGTGGCGAGTGTCATCATCAGGTAGAGTGTGCTTGTATCCACGTAATACACGTGAAATGACAAAGGAGTCCTTACTATTGGTGGTCAAAATACCGAGAATGGGTCTAGATTAACGTTTTTCATAAATCAAAAAGATGAACATGAATTTTCCGATACTTTTATGCTCGCAAAGCCAAGCAATTGCTTACGGCTTATGATTTAGACACCAAACAATGGTTGAATGTTGTGTTGACTTCTGACTTCGAGGACTATTCAAGGTATGTTTTCGATTCCTTACAACATCTGGACAATGGTTTTCTTTGCCTCACTTCTTACTTTCATAATCTTCGAAATCTTGATCCTTCAATAGAAAAAGACCACACCGCTGTTATTTCTGTCCAATTCAAAGTCCATCGGCTAGCACATTCGAATGAGGTGTTTCTCACTCCAGTACAGTGGCGGACCCAGCCTTGGTCCTGCTGGGTCACGTGACCTAGCAAATTTATTTATTTATTTATTTTATTTATTTTTTTAAATGGCACCTATTTGAACATAACATATAAACATTATTTTGGTTATAAGTTAACAATACAATCTTGTAGCATAGTGGTTGGAGAGATTGAGACAAAGCCCAATTAGCAAGGGCCTAGCCACACAGGTCTTGAGTTCGAGCCTTAGTAGCATTAGCTAGAAATAGAATATTTTTTTTTGGTTTTCCTTTTGAAATGTTTTGTGTTGTTAAGACATTATATTAAGTCGTTTTTCTAATTTGTGTTGTATATATTATGTTTGTATAATTAAATTGGGTATTGTGACTTAATTGGCTATAATATTCTAAAAACCACTTGGGTATAGAATAGACAAGTTGCAAAAAGATTGAATTAATCTATTTTTGACAATATTGGATTTTGTAATTAAATTGAAATTGTGACTTAATTTTCATAAAAAACATATGATATAACAAGTTTCTTTAGTCCCAAGCATCCTCCACCTGCACAGAATCATTGTCTATCACAAAATTCATCCACCTCCGGTATGCGGTCGATGAGTGATGATCGATATAGGTGACAGTGACCCAAACCTGAAAAATCCTGGATCTGCCACTGCTCCAGTATCTACCAAATCCTCTGCTTTTGAATCGTGCTGCCAAATTTACGGTCATATTGCTATCTAGGCAAACAAATTTTACTCTTTTTCGTTCAAATTATCGGTACTCTTCTCATGTAAAATTTATTGATTTATGTTGGGATGTGATATCAAACTATTTTTTGCTCTAACCATATATATTATAATTTAGGGATCTATTTTTGCTTTTGTTTAGCTGGTTGTTAAATGTTTAAAGGCTAAATAGAGGGATGATTACTATTAAAATGATGGTAATACTAAGAGGATTAAAATGATTTGAGCGTAGATCATAAAGCAATTTTAGTTGAGGTGATTGAAAATAACTTTCACTTAGGATAGCGTGTGAGTTTTTGTTCACTCCAACTTCATTTAGTCAACCATAAACAATTTTAAACACCTTTTTTTTTTTTTTGGCTTTTTTTCCTCCAAAATTTCAACTAATGATTTAATGTGTCTAAAATGTTTCCCAAGCACCGCTGATATCCACCACATTGTGAGTAGTACTTGAGAGTTGAGAGTTGAGAGTTGAGAGTTGAGAGTTGAGAGTTGAGAGTGAGGGATAGTCAAGTGGTTAGAGATCCCCTTTTGGTTCTTAGGATCAATTCTTATCATCCGTCCTTGTGACTCTCTAAACACCAAAAAAAAAAAAAAATGTGAGTATTACTTAGGTAAAAGGTAAAATTGGTAAAAATCACCTTTTATGTCCAACTTTTTTGAAAAAACCACCTTTTACGTTATTTTTTTAATTAAACCACCTTTTAAGTACCTAAATTTTTAATTGCACCACCCCTATTTCAAATTATGACGAAAAAATTAACTAAGACGTCAAAGGGGCCCACAACTTGTGACTTTTGCTCCTAAATTATGTATTTTGTTCACCTCTAGAAACATTTGACCCTCCCCTTTATATATATGCATGACTAAATTGAGTAAAGCTCTAAAAACCAAACTTAATTTTGCTACAAAAATTAAATTGTAGTATTTGTTTATTCTCAAAACCTAAATTGAGGTAATTGAAGTGGATGGTTGATATGGAAGGGAAAGATTTGCTATGGTTGATGATTTGGAAGTGGATGGTTGAGATGCAATATGTTAGATTTGAAATAGGGGTGGTGCAATAAAAAATTTAAGTACTTAAAACGTGGTTTAGTTAAAAAAAAAAAACTTAAAAGGTGGTTTTTTTCAAAAAACTCGGACAAAAAAGGTGGTTTATACTAATTTTACCTAGGTAAAATTGTTTCAAACTTTTATTTTCAATCTTTTTCAGTTTTAAGTTGCCGTTCTCTATAATGATAGTCGTAGTTAGTGTTCAGGCGAGGGTGTGGTGGTTGTGGGCGGCTATTGGGAATGTGAGATGTTAATTGATAAATGTTTTAGCGAGCATGATATCGTGGTAATCAAGGCTTGGTCTACCATGGTTTAAGAGGGAATGTGGGATGGTGGGTGTTGGGTTAGAGTAGTTAAGGTGGGGTTAAAATTGTTAGAGGTCTTATATCAAAGAGCCTTTATTTCATAATTTGCAAGTTCCGTCGACTCCTAAATGAGGGCGTATTGTAAACAATCGATACGTGTAATGTAGACTATCTGTATTAAAGAGTCTTCTTTTATTTTTTTAACACACAACATGGAACTTTTATAAAGAGTCTTCTTTTATACTTAGTAAGTTCCATAACTCTTAAATGAGGGGTATATTACAAATGATGGGTGTAATGCAAAGACAACTTTGACTAAACTCAATTTGAACTCAAGTTATATAAATTTAATTAAATAATTATCTATACGTTATTAATAAAATCTGATAAAGCTACACTCTTTAGATGATTGAAAATCAAATCTAAGTTATTGAAAGTAAATAATACTCTCTCCGTTCCTTGTTTTTTGCTCCGTTGCATTTAAATGGATCAAACTTTAAAGACTTTGACTATAAATTCTCGTTATTCTATAAGTGATACACTGACTTTGACTATATATACATACGTCTCAACAAATTACCTGACAATCCTTTATTATGTAAGAAATTATAGGATGAATTCCTATTTAAATTTTTCAAGGGAAATGATAAAAATGAAGTATATCAATAGGTCATGATGCTATTGAATGAGGTTTTCATCTAAAATCGGTTGTACATTGAACATTTGAATGCTAGTTCATTTTTAGGTTAAATGTTTTACTTTGGAACACTTATGGAATAGATAGAGCTTACGTATCATATATGAAGTTTAAAGTGATATGAATACAAATCTGTTATAACTCGATTAAATCTATATATTTATAATTTGAATTATGTAAATCGATATCATATATGACCCAGCTATATTGTGACTACTCATCAAATGCATCATGATATGACTCGTTATAACCTTACCTAGATTATTACTCCCTCCGTGTTTTAATAAGTGTTACAGTTTAACTAAACACGCATGTCAAGACACGACTTTGACTATTAATTTATCTAATCATATGTTAATAAAATTAAAGGAAAATTCATATTATGAAGTATACATTATTACGAATCCAACAATGTATTATACAATATCATTTGTTTTTTATATGTTAGTGAATTAATCAACTCAAAACCAATATGTGAATAATGGAAAAAGTCAATCTGTAACACTTACTAAAACACGGAGGGAGTAATCCAACAAATTATTTATGACTCAGCTTGTTTCAACCTACTATCGGGTTGACTAAATTTGATTATGACCTAACTCGAGTATGACTCAATATATTCCAACCCGCTACTCGATATTTAAAATCTAATTCTATTATGACCTCCTTTAATTTGGTTTGAAACGAAATCCATTTTAACCTAATTAAGATCGTTTCCAACCCAATATGCCCGATTTAATTATTAGCCCTAAATTTAAAGCACAAAAAAACTTTAAAAAATCTAACTTGATCTGAATCAATTCACTAATCATTTGAATTTGTTTTAACCCGACCCGTTTCAACCCACAACCCAATTAACCATATCTTGAAACCGGATTGTTGACTAAAATTGACATTTTCAGTTTTCACCCATATACGATTACAAGATTTACAACAATACACAAATTTGGCCGGTGACAATGGTGTGGAGGGCAAAAAGGTAAAACAATGAAACTACCTTAATTAATGTCCGAAAAACCAAACAAGAAAAACGTGATGAATATTACAGACCGAGTGTAAGATATTTTCACAATTCACATCCAAGTCCACATACAAAATCTAACTTCTTTCCCCCAAAAATCAAATCAATTCAAATATTACAAATCATAAATCAATAATCAAATCATAAGAGTAGCAAAAAAAAAAAAAAAAAAAAAAAAAAAAAATCAGCAAAATCAAACAAAATGGCTTCAGTAGCACTATCAAGCTCAAACAGCAGCCATCCATGGCAGTTAATCTCAAAACCTCACACCAATTTTACACTTTCATCCTTCTCCAATTCATTCATTTCTCTCTCTTCATCTTCTTCTTCGTGTTCCTCTTCTTCTAAAAATTCTAATGCATCCAAAAAATACGTTTACATTTGCAAGTATTCTGCAAATGATAATCGAGAGAAGGCAATAGTGGTTTCTCAACCGATCAAATCCCACGAATTTGGGGCGTTGTTTCAAAAGCGATCATTGTGGCGTAGGATCTTTTTCACTTCTAAGAAAGTTCGCGCCATTATTTTGCTTAATGTCATTACTGTTATCTATGGTGCGTTCTTTATTCTGTTCAATATTTGGTTTAATTTATAGTTTTTTTTTTTTTTTTTTTTTTTTTTTTTGTACATAAAAATTTAATTTAAATGTTTTTGTGATTATTGTTAATTCGGTATTATTTATGAAATTAATTGTAGTTTATAAGTTTTAGATAATAATTATTAGAGTTTGTAGTTGGACGGTTTCTACGATGATTCAAGTTAGCCGACCTCAAATCATTTTTGCTTCTCATGTGAGTCGACCCAGATCATTTTTAGATTAAGGCTTTGTTGTTATAGTATTACTTTGTAATATTTTATTCTAGTTTATAGTTGTTGATTAATTACTTTGATAGATCTTCAATTGATAAATTATACATTTGGCTATGGTAATACTAATGCAGATTGGCTTCAGAAAGACAGAAATAATGGCCAGAAATATGATTAGGGTAGAGATTCTTTTTCAATGCTTTTTTACTACTGTCACTACATATATTGAGGAGTGATTTTTTCCTTCATGTATTAGAGTTCTTTGAAAGATTTTTACTCTAAATTTGGTTTGAATTGGAAATGATAAGTGTTGCGAGTTGCTACAACAACAACAACAACAAAGCCTTAGTCCCAAGATGATTTGGGGTGGCTAACATGAATCGTCATAAGGAATCGTACGATGTAAAGAAAAGGACATATAAAGAGCTTGAAAAAAGATGAGTGAAGTGAAAATTGTGAGGTGCTATTGAGTAGATATGTCTTCTATATGATTCCCAGTGGTTTATTATCAATCAGAAATTGAGGCGTGTTTGACTGCCTATATTCTAACTTATGTAGTGAATACTGTGAAATATTACAGCTGTCATAATGTTTGCAATTGCTTGCCTATTTCAAAGATTGTTTAATGATATCATTAACATGTAATTTCCGGTTGAATGTTATGAATGATGGTTTTGACTATTGTGGCAGCTAGTGACATTCCAGTTCTGAAAGAAGTTGAGGAATTTGTGGATCCTGCAACTTTCAATGTTGTTAGATTTACTCTATCAGCTATTCCCTTTCTACCAGCTGCATTTCAAGCTAGACATGATGCTCATGTCTTCAAATCAGGGGCAGAATTGGGTTTATGGGCCAGTTTAGGTTATCTTTTCCAGTCACTTGGGTTACTTACATCTGATGCAGGACGTGCATCTTTTATCTCTATACTTACAGTAAGCTTCTATATTCCGGATATCAAACCTCATCTGGTTGTAATGTATTGACTGTGATATTTTATTGTTGATTTCTTGGTCATTCTTCTGCTCAGGTGATTGTGGTTCCTTTGCTTGATGGAATGTTGGGATCAGTGATTCCACCTCTTACATGGTTTGGTGCCATCATGTCGGTTGTAGGGGTTGCTATGCTGGAATCTACTGGGTCTCCGCCTGATGTAAGTATCTTATGCCAGGCCAGTCTGTGCTTTATGTCATTACATTCTTATCATAGATAAATTAGTAATCACCAATATCTGAGCTCTGTGCTAGATAATATGGCACTGTCTGATATCTTAAGTCTTAACTATCTCAGTACAATCATTTTTCAGGTTGGAGATCTATTTAACATCCTGAGTGCAGTTTTTTTCGGTATTCATATGTTAAGAACTGAAAGAATTTCAAGATGCACAAGCAAAGAGAACTTCATACCGCTCCTTGGATATGAGGTAAGCTCACTTATAGGAGCCCTGAAGGAATTTTCATATTCAAAGTTTTGGCAATTGAGGTTCATTTCCTATTCAGAAATACTTTACATATGTCACCAAAAAAATTAAAAAAAGATGCTACCTGTTAATTGAAAATATTGATGTTTTCGCCTGTGTCCTGAGCAGTTCTGAGGTTTCCTCCAGGTATGCGTTGTTGCACTATCATCAATGATCTGGTTCTTCTTCGAAGGTTGGTTCGGTGAAAGTCTTAGACCTTGGACATGGGATTTGTTTTGGGCTTCATGGGTCTCTTTTCCTTGGATACCAGCAATATACACAGGAGTATTAACAACCGGGTTATGTTTATGGGTAGAGGTAAACTTCTCTCAACCTTAGTTTGATCTATATTACACTTCTTTTCCTTCATATGAGCATTGGCTACTTGCATCTTTATTTAACTTTGTATATGAATTACATTCCTGTTTCTTGTTCTTCTTGAAATTATTTCTTGGCCATCTAGCACATACTTCAAAAAAAATTTGACAGACCACAGATTTAGAGCTCTTTATGCTAATAGAGATAGCATGCTGATGACCCTCTCCATCCGTTAATGGTAACTAGAGTCATGTAGTGACAATAGCAATGACAGAAGCTTAAGATGTGGAAATTTTTGCATTTTTGAGTGCTGGGTCTAGTGAACCTTGTGAAAACTTTTGAGATAAACAACGTGGAGTAGATTATAAAATCAGAAGAATGTTTTGCTTTTTTTTTTTTTTTTTTTAAAAAAAAAAAAAAAATGGTAAAATTGTTCTTTTTAGTGGGTATCAGTATTGACATTAATAATCTGGAAGTGTTGGGTATTGTTATAGAAGATACATCTAGGTGCACACTGCATAGCATATTTTTTTCTTCTTGTTTTGGTCACAAGTAAACAAATTGTGAATATGGTGTATTGCTGACCATCTAGGATATCATATTATCAGGTAAAAATCTTATGTGACATAAAAATTTCTGAATACATATGGTTATGCAGATGGCTGCAATGAGAGATGTATCAGCAACTGAAACAGCGATTATTTATGCAACAGAACCTGTTTGGGGTGCTGGATTTGCTTGGTTCCTACTTGGTGAAAGATGGGACACTGTTGGATGGATTGGTGCTGCTCTTATCCTTGGTACGCAATCACTAATTTTATTAGTCCTCACAGTAAATTACAAATGCAACACCTTCCCCCAAAAAAGAGAAATAAAGAAAGAAAATCAACACCTATCTGGGCTGATGTAGTGGAAGTGGGTGATATTGTTCATTACAGATTTAATTCCTTTCTTAAATCTGGAGCAAACATTCTAATGAATATGTGAATCTGTGCTGCAAGTACACCTATGCAAATCTAAGTGCCAATGCTTCTGTCCTTTTGATTGGAGGCCCGTATCTGTTCCCACTTGGAATGGGACAAATTTAGCCATTTGTAATTTAAGCCTCTGCATCTAGCTTGGATTTCTGAGGTGGAATTTTTATTGATCCTCATTTCACTAATTCTTTCTATTGTAAGAACTAAGAAGCATTTAAAAAACTGCTTGCCAATCGCAAATTTTTTTGCGGGGAGTACTAGAAGTGACCGAAACATTTTAGACCAGGGCAGTGATTGATAAATGATAGGAATCATATGATCTTTGCTGTTATATAAAGCATTTACCCATAGTTATCAATAAAGATTTCTCAAGAATGTGAGCTTCACAGAAATTGGCATGGTTCGAGTTATAGCAGTGATAGGTTGATTCATCTTACCATAGGCTTCTTTTTCAAAGTGGGTAACCAAAAACCTATCCCGGAGATTGAACACTAGACCACCTTTGGACATGGAAACATGAATGTATGGTTCAATAGGAACTTTTCTCCTCCTTACCCTCTTACAATCCATGACAACGACCTGCATATCAGCGTTACAAGCTAAATCCGAAACCTGATTTGGATGAAACTGTAGGGTTTGTCCAGTCAGATTTTCACAGCAAAAAATATTTGTTTTGATGTGCTACAATCTGCCTGCATATGAGAGCGATTAACTAGCCCGATGGCTTACCTGGAGGAGTTTCAATCAGCTTTTTAGTTTATCAGACAGAACCCCTATGTATCTCACTGGTAGTTTCCAAAACCTGTTGTTTCCCCAATTGAGAGGCACCACCATAAATGCTTCGATTTACTCTGTATTTGTTATGGTTTTCTCTCTGGAAGGATTTTATCAGAAGGATAGGAAACGTCAATGTTAGAGACATAAGGAAAAGGATAAGTCCAAACATTATTACCCATAAAGCAAAGTAGTAAGTTGATGTAGAACAGTAGAAGCCACTCTTGTTCTTTGCCAGCCGCTTGTTTTGAAGTTTGTTCCAGTCTCTAATGCATTAATATCTAAACTTCTATGTTCTATCCAACGCTATACTTGAATATCTCCTGTTATTATGTATGAGTGATCATGATGGTTGTACCTCACTCGTGCTTATTACAAATTATCCTCTGTTGCAGGTGGAAGCCTAGTTGTTCATATGTTTGGATCTTTATCGTCTACAGATTCTGGCAGTGGTGAGGGGTGATCTGAATAGGCTCAAATTTTAGATCTGGAATGGTAGATCACACTTGAGTGATAGATAATGTAGCTAAGATGTGCAGTGTATGTATAGACAGCACCATAGTTTTAGTGTACATAAACCTGATACATAAATACATAACAGTTAAAGAGAAAACATGTTAATATCCTTCATCTAAGCCAGTAGTCAGCAGCGTTGCTGCCTTAAGTTTCGAAGTTTGGCATATTTATGAAATAGTTTCTGTTTAGTGTTTTGGGTATGTAATCTTATTATAATGTATAGATATTGAATTTATTACAATCTTGAATTTGACATATATACAGCTATTTACATTATTACATACTTCACATTAATTGTTTGTTTATCAGAAATTCAGAACTCTCAGCATTATGTGAAAATTGTTACAAATTGCGCAAGTTGTTCAATCTGAAAATGAATACTAGGGAACTGCAATTTGCCTGTTACATTTTCAGGATAAAACCTCCATTTCATGTTGTTAATGCGTTTGTAAGGAGAGTAAGGGAAAAATTGGTATTGAGATTTGAGAAGGCTGTGCTGTTAAGTAATGGTGTGTTTATGGCGAAATTTAGATATAAGGATTAAATGATGGTAGGAACAAAACAATTGAAGTTGACCCTGCGCTGTTATGTAAGGAATAAAGCATATTAATCTGGATGGTAGTCAGCATGTTGTGATGAATCCATGGCCTCCTAGCGAAGATGTTATGAAAGAACTGATTACTGAAGCTCCAATATGGATCAAACTACTCGTTTAGATCGTTACTATTGATTAGGAATGCAGTGGGTTTAGAATATCGCTATGCATTCATTTGTGGCTACATAGGAAGATTGAGAACAAGGAGAGTTATAAGCAAAAGTGATGACTGAAGGTGTCGTTTGTGTCATGTAGGAGGAAAATGTCCAACATATAATGATAGATAATAGATTTATATATTATCTTGTTAATATTCTATAAAATATTTCTTGTGTAATTTAGGTTATCTCATTAATAGGTTGATTTATATATGATTTATCATATAATACTACCTTCGTTCATATTATGTGCAACATTTACTAAAAATGGATGTTACACATTATGTGCAACAAATTTTTTCTTTTCTTTTTAAATTATCATTTATTTCTATCTCTCTTCTCATCACATGCATTCGTATATAATGTCAAAATTCAAAATTAAACCGATAGAATGGATTATATTTTGTGCATAATTATATTCCACACTACACAAACAGCATCTGACCCCTTTCAAATAAGTTAAATCAAATCCATTTATTAGTATAATCCAAATGCATAAACCAAAAACACAAAGTAGGATTTTTTGGTAAACTCTTGGAGGAGAGAGAGAGTGGGAGAGTAACAAAAATGGCTTCAGCAGTAGTTTCAAGCTCAAGCAGCAGATATCCATGGCAGCAGCAAACTTCAAAAACTTCATTTTTCTGTCAACATTCAAATCCATTCATTTCTCTCTCATTTCCTCATTCACCTTCTCCTATTACATATTCTAGGCCATCCAACAGATTTGTCTACCTTTGTAGGACTCCCGCCAATCATAATACTCCACCGAAGGCGCTTTCGGCTTCTCAGCCGATCAAATCCCCGGATATTATTGGATTCAATTCATTCAAGTTGTTATTCCACAGCCAATCATTGTGGTGTAGGATCTTTTTCACCTCCAAGAAAGTTCGCGCCATTGTTTTGCTTAATGTCATTACTATTGTTTATGGTGTGTTCTTTATGTTTTCTATTTTTTTTTTGATTAATTTTGTTAATTTTATGTGAATTTTATAACTTAATTGTTCTTGTGTTAAATAGTGCGTTTTATTAATTTGATTTTCAACCTAATCTTATTTGAACTTACCTGAACTTTTCAACTAGTGATTAGAAATCATTTTTAGCCAAATTAAACTTATTCTTTGTTTGATAAAGTGGAAGTATGGTGAACTAAACATGGCTTATGTAATGATCTTAATGAGAGGCATCCAGTTAGTTGCCTTGGTTGATGTCGAAATCATATCAAGATTATGCAATTACTTATTGTATTGAACAACAAAGACAGTGTAATTTAAGATGATTGATTGGAAGCTTCTCGGCCATAATTGCTTTTATAGTGCTTCACTGGGTAGAATGTAATTTGTCTTTGATAATTTGTAGGATTAACATTAGAACAAATGGCATTGAATACGATAAAGGTTGAGAAATTCTTTAAAGGTGATACTCTTTATACTACTGCTTCAAAGGCATATAATGAGGAATAATCTTTTCACACCAACTACAATTGCGTTGGCAATATTTTCTTGGAAAAATCACTTTTGTACCATCACTGTTACATGTTCAACTTTCAAGGATATATGTATTGAGAAGGAAACGAAAGTTTTATCAAGTCCTGAGTATGATAAGTGTTACGAGGGGTTATTGAGTGTTGGAGTTGAGTTATGGCTAATCACGGATCAGGAGTTGTGCTTGACCTGCTGCGTTCTGTTGCAATTGTAATGTCAGTTGTCTGGAGAAAATTTTCACGTATGGCTCTATGGCAGTGAAATAGTGGAGCTCTTATAGCATATGGGTCAGTGTAGGCGTGTAGCTGAATGTGTTATCTGGTTACTTGCTTATTTTTAGGGTTGCTTACTAGGCAGTGAAAAAATTGTTTGATTATTGTTGCAGCTAGTGACATTCCAGTCTTGAAAGAGGTTGAAGAATTTATGGACCCTGCTACTTTCAATGTTGTTAGATTTTCTCTATCAGCTATTCCCTTTCTACCAGCTGCATTTGAAGCAAGAAATGATGCTCACATTTGTAAGGCAGGGGCTGAATTGGGTTTATGGGTCAGTTTAGCTTATCTTTTGCAGGCATTTGGGTTGCTTACTTCTGATGCTGGACGCGCATCTTTTATCTCTATGATTGGAGTAAGTTCCTATGGTCCCTGTATCGAAGCTCAATTTAGTATGGTGTAGATATTAAGTTTCTTTGTTCCTTTCTTGGTCATTCTATTGCTCAGGTGATTGTTATTCCTTTGCTTGGTGGAATGTTTGGATCAGTGATTCCACCTCTTACATGGTTTGGGGCTATATTGTCTGTTATAGGGGTCACTATGCTTGAATCTAGTGGGTCTCCGCCTAGTGTAAGTGATTTATGCTTAAATTCATGTTGCATTTTTAATGAAAAATTCTTAATCACATTCTATCTAAATCTGTGCTGTAAGATGTTGACACTTTGTAATTATTTGATTAATTCAGCATAAATTTTTTTCAGGTTGGAGATCTTTTTAACCTTCTGAGTGCGATTTTTTTTGGTATCCATATGTTGAAGACTCAGCAAATTTCTAGAACCACAACAAAGGAGAACTTCATACCACTCCTTGGATATGAGGTTAAGAGCCTTGAAGAAAAATTTCAACTTTAACGTTTGGGCTTGAGTGTTTCAATTCCTAGGCATCCAAATTTTTAATAAAATGCAACTTTTTTATTGCAAATGTTGATATTTTTGCCTGTTTTCTGAGCAGTTCTGAGGTTTCATCCAGGTATGTGTTGTTGCAACCTCATCAATCATCTGGTTCTTATTCGAAGGCTGGTTTGATGAAAGTCATAGACCCTGGACATGGGAATTGTTTTGGGCTTCATGGGTCTCTTTTCCTTGGATACCAGCAATATACACAGGAGTGTTTTCCGGGATATGCTTATGGGTAGAGGTAAAGCTTAGTTAAAATTATGTGAGCCCCTTTCATTTCCCCCTCCCCCTCCCCCTCGTGGTTGATAATTATTTAATCTTGATCTCTCATCTTACTTCTAATTAGGCTCTCTCTCTCCATCTCTCTCTTTATTTTTTAATTTTTTTTGCTTGAGAAAATTTCATGACCACATTTTCCAAGAGTGCAGTATGGTAGCAAGATAGCATGCAGATTACATTTGAATTAGAATAATGTTGAGAACATTGGCTTTAACAGAAACTTGAACATTTTGGAGTGCTGGATCTATTGAAAACTTGAGTAAATACATGGATTTATTAAGTTTGAAAGACTGATTTACAGTCATGGCTAGTATTTATTTGTATAGGAAAGGGCCGAAACAAATGAAAGAAACATCTCAAAACTAATTACTTTTATTGCCTTTATACTTCCTCCCTAAGTTCAACTTGCAAGTTCTATACTGTCTATCAGCATTCAAAGAGGAAATTGGAAATCTGGAATTGGGAAATGATACGTGGAATATAAATTAGATGTATAATGAACTATTTAGCATACCATTTGTTGTCTCAAAGTAAAGAAGCTATGAATATGGAGTATTGTTGACCATGTAGGAAATTATTGTCATTCAGGATTATCATATGTTGTCCATCATTTCTGAATGCGTTTGGTTCTGCAGATGGCTGCAGTGCAGGAAGTATCAGCAACTGAAGCAGCTATTATTTACGGACTGGAACCAATTTGGGGAGCTTGCTTTGCTTGGTTCCTTCTTGGTGAAAGATGGGGTATTAATGGATGGATTGGTGCTGCTCTTGTCCTTGGTAAGAAATCACTTTTCTTTTTTTTTTTTTTTTTTTTTTTCCTAATTGAACTTTGAGTTCACTGTAGTTTTTTGGGAACCAATCATTGGCTCACTCAGTTGAAAGAAAAAAGCAGCAAATGTAACCCCTATATCTAGGTAGTACGCCTCTGGGGAAATAGCGGGTGAGATTATTCGTTACATATATAATCATGCTCTTTCTACCTAGATCAAAATTTCTACTGTGTACGCCTTGCATATTTCTTAAAGCAATGACTGTGTGCTGTGTCAAGTTTAAGAATCCAGGGCAAAGTTTGAGAGTCAAGTATATGCATCCTGTATGTTTGACCAGATTTTTTTGTACGAGTCCAGCCCGTTCTTTGCGTGCTCTAGATCATTGCTAATTTTTTATGGCGTTTAGTAATCCAGGAACCTTGCTTGGGGAATGGGGCTTCCTAAAAGCCAGCTTGTTTAACTGAATTGTCCATGCCAGAGGCTTTCTTTTTCTAAGTTCTAATAGAGTCTGACAACTTCAAAACAGTAGTTACATTCCAAAGATAGATTGAGGAAACCTGAACCACCTTTGAACTTGGGAAAAATAATTATTTCCCATTCAACAAAATAGGTGTTCCACCTTAACCTTTACCAGCCTCAATAATCTGCATATATTGTTAAATATGCTTAGCAGAGACTCGGTAAAGATGAAAGGCTTGACTTGTCGATTTTGCACACAAATCACATTTTTGTTGAGCTGTAGTCTGCTTGCATGTATGAGAAATCTACTAATCTTTTGGCTGGCTTATTGGAAGTTTTTTTTTTTTTTTTTTTTTTTTTTTTTTTTTTTTTTTTTTTTAGCTTCATACCAAACAGCGTGCGTACCACCTTAAAGATTTGATTTACTGTCACGTGGTAGTTTTGGTGGAATTTTTTGGTAGAAAAGAAAAATCTTATGAAGTATGATTTTAAGAAAAAAAATGAAAGGCACAACATTTTCTACTAGAAAAGTGATAGTATTACCAATTAACAAAAAATCTGAGCATATCATCTTATACATATATTTGTTTGCATGCATTCCCTTGGTGGCTGCGCCTCTGCTGGTTGTGCTGATTGCAGTTCCTTTGTTATGCAGGCGGAAGCCTAATTGCCCAAACGTTTGGATCTTTGTCATCTGCTGAATCTGGAGATTCTGAGCAGTGAACAAGAACCAGCATCGAGTTGAGTTGTTAAGCAGTGAATGTCAGATCAACATGATAAATTGATAAATGTAGCTTATTTTGTGCAATATCTGTATAAATATCCTCGTGTTCCTCCCCATCTCCAATTTTTTTGTGATTGTTGATTTGTACATAAAATTTGAAAATTGACAATCTCTCTAGCATGGCCATGTACATAATAATCTTAAACACAAATCATATATTCAAATAAATTGCTTACAGTAAGTCGTGTTGCAGGCTACCTTTTTGATTTACTGTCTGTCCTTATTTTCACCTCCTATACAAGGCCTACAAGGCTACAACAGTAGCTTGTTTTGCTCTCCTCTTGCTTAAAAATCAATATTAGAGTCTGGTTGGCTAATTCAAATCACTTGACCTAAACCCGAATTGTATATGTATGACATGATCCAATTTTGATACAATTAGAATAAAAAATGTGTTAAGTACTTCCTATATTTTCTTTTAAATGCAATACTCTCTTTATATTTAATAACTAATCCAAATTGGGGGTATTGTGTGACCGGAGCATACATTAGAAATTAAAGGGAAAAATCTACTACTTCATATTAAACTAGCGTTGCTATATGGGTTAGAATGTTAGGTATTGAAGATGCTTATATTAAGATGGATGAGTGGGAACACATTATATGATATAGTTAGAAATAAATACGAAGTATATTAAAAGGAAAATTGGAGTTGCAGACATGATAAAATGAGTGAGAACCAATTGTGTTGGTTTGAGCATGTCGGACGAAAGTGGTGCACGAGTGAGAAATTCAAAGGATTGGGATGGTGTATAGGGGTTTGGCGGGGTGGACATGGACGAGGGGGTATTGGACGAGCTTGAGCATGTGAACGTGAACGTGAACAAGGTTGGCTATGATGATTTCCTGCTCGCATCCTTAAGGCACGGTATCTGCGGTGACAATTAGGAGCATCGCAACCATTGGGGGGGGGGGGGGGGGGGGCGCTTGGGTTCAACGTGATTCTCACCTTCTCCGTCAAATACTCAAATCCACCACTAATTGGATTGGTAAGAGTAGTCTATCTCTCTTATGAGCATTTTGGTGGCCTCTTAGAGCATGAATTGAGGGATAAACCTTAGGGCATAGGTGACAAGGGTAAGTCACATTTGGGGTTGGTTGTTTAGGCCTTTTGTTAGGAGCTTCCGATTTTTGGTTGTTTTGGTTTTGAGGATGGACCATTTGATGAGCTTCCGGCTGAGTTGGTATCCTTGGAAAATAGATTTCTGGACATTTTGAAGGAAAAAGAAGAAAATGGAAGGGAGATTTTTTTGGGAGATGTTGGGAGCTCTTGTTAAGAATGTGAAAAAATGAGAGGGGTGTGAGGGGATTCGTATAGGAAAAAAAAAACGTAGAGGTAATTAAGAGAGTAGAAGGATAGGAAGGAAATTATTATTCAGTGTAAAATTAAAATAAAGGCTTTATTTAATTTGTTACATGATTGAAGAAAAAGGTCCTTATTTTTGGTATAATGAATAATGGCATGGTTGTTACTTGTTAGTGATGTTTCCTAAGTTTGTAAGGATTACCAGTCGAAAGAGAAAAATGCTTAGACTTAAAGTGTTGAGAGTCTAGAGTATCGCCTAAACTTTTATTCAAAGTTGATTTAAGTTATTGAAAAAAAAAGTCGTTTCAAAAAAGAGTTATTGAAAAAAAAAATAAAGAAAACCACGCACTTTTAAAATACTAATTCATACACATATAAGAAGATAGTGTTATATACATTAATACATACTAGAATGAGAAAAAACATGTTCATGAGTATACTTGATTTAGATCACTATACTAACTTTCGACTATTATTTGAACATTAATTGAAGTAAGTTTATGCGCAATTAACGGTTTAGTGTCACGTGTATTATTAGATGCACGCACGTTTACATAATTTTGTCATCATTTGATACATAAAAGGCGTAAATCGTGCATATAAAGAATCATATCAGATGCACGTACGTTCTACATAATTTTGTTTGCACTCGATACATAGCAAGAAAAACCTTAGATGTTCTCTATATGTAACACCCCAATAATTCTCCCTTTTCCAAAGCACTTAATTTAAATAAAATAGTGGAGAACCATTGGCATGTTACCGCCACATGTTAAAACGCTAAGGCTTTATCAAAGTATCGCAGCGAAAAATCAAACTTAAATCTTTAAAATAACACAGTTTAGAAAATGAATAAGTCAAAGCTTACAAATTGGAACCATATAAGGCCCTTATTTAAAACCAAACCAATAATCAAAATCCAAAACATAAACAAAATCGCAAAGCATGAATAAGTTCAACACAAGAATTGAACACTCTCAATCACACCAATCCCTTGACAATGCGTATGTCAAATTCCCGAACTTCACATTATCAAGCTAACCTGTGCAATACTGCTCCCCAATAATACAAGTGTAATAATTGGATCATCACAGGGTCATTGAAAGGCAAAGGCCATGACCAAAGAAAAACACACACAAAAGCACGTAATCAGCAAAGCTAAGTACTTACAAGCTACAACGTACAAAAACCTAGCATACTCAATTAGTTATAATAAATAAACATACAACACAAATTCATTAATCAAGACTCCACACTTAGACAATTCAATTGACTCAACATATTTACTAATTAATTCCAAACACTTGACTCTATGTTTAATTTAATTAATTTAGTTTGGAGTAAGCAATAGACGAGGTTGTCCAATCCACCAAATCATTTTGTTCCCAAATGACCATTTGAAATAAAAGTTTAGCGCGATGCAAGAATGGGCGCGACTCTATTCTCACAAAGTTAGTCTAGGATCTCATCTAACTTTCATTATAAAATAAAATGTAGATACCAAAAGAGAAGAGGACATGTTGATCAAACAAGCCTCGAAAAGCCACGGGCTACCACCGTGTACCCCAACCCATAATTGTCAATACTCTAGAAGTGCACGCTTTCCAGAGTTTTATTGCTCATCCATGTTTCACTTTACGTGATTACAATTTTAATTAATAGCCGACTCAATCAAGAAGACCATACATAACAATCATACATCAATTCATTTTTAATCTTATTAAGGACAATGGTGAGCACATCACAAATTGACCTTTAATTCCATTAAACTTCTAAATTATCCAAAATTGTTGAACATAGTCAACTCACCTAGCCATTCGGCTTAATCCACCTTTACTCAACATACTTATAAGTCATGATTGAGTAATAAATAAATAAATAATAATCTTGTGGAATAATTAATAAATTCATTTCACTTAAACCATTCAATTCCAACCCTTTAATAATCCAAACATGGTTAATAAACCAATCCAATAAAATATGCTTGTATCGACATTCCATACAAACAATTAATCCAATATAATTCAACATGTTTGCATCCATAATTCCATACAAACATAATCAATTCACCAAAACATGTCTCATAAACATAAGCACATGAATTAAATCAATGTGTAACCAAACAATTTCCATCCAAGTTTTCCCTAATCATGAAACTAAGTTATTTCCTTTTGGTACCTAAACATGATACTACTTATAACGAAGTAGACATGTACGTACCTCGTGTAAACAATCCTTTGTGCCACTTTTAATCACTTATAATTGTCCTAGGGAATAATCACTTCCTAGAAAACAACCAACAATTAATATTACTAACCCAAGTAATTTATAACAATATAATATGATGAATAACCTCTTAAAACTTCAATAAAAAAAACATATATTTATGCTTAATTAACTTTAAATATAATTAATTTTATTAATCAAACTCAAGGATAAAATTTTAAGCATAAAAAAACTTTGTTAAAAATAAAAAACTGCCCGAAAATCGTATTTAGAGGCTGAATTTGGCCACGAGAGGGTGGTGCTCACTCCTTGGCAGTGAGTCTTTCTTAAAACATTGTTTCCTCATGGAAAACACTACTTTTTTGTTCAAATCGAATGAGTTTAGAACCTGATCGGGATTAAAACGGGATTAATATTAACGAACCGAAATCTAAACATTAAAACACGAATTTACGTGTTCAAAATAATCTGGAATTAAGTTAAACTAATCAGTAGTATAATAACCAAAATTTCAAAACATCATTACTATAAAAGCCCTAAATCAATTGTTCATAAAAACCCTAAAATCATGATTTTCAATAATTTAAAACCCTAGGTTATAAAATTTACAAAATCTTAAAATTATAACATTTATAAAATCTGAAATTATAAAGTTTAATCATCAAAATACAATTTGATACTAATTAAATTAATTTCAAACAATAAAATCAAAACCCAACAAAGGAGAAAGAAAATAAAACTAACCTTTTGTGTGGGGAAATTTTTGGGGATGTATGGGGTATTTATAGGAGAGAGGGTCGTAGGGTAAGTAGGGATATTGGGCCTGATAAAATTAATGGGTCAACTAAGAAAGTAAACTGGGTTTGGTTTGTTTGTTGGACATAAATTATAGAAGGAAGGTTCATAAATAGTTCTTTGTAATAAAATCGTTTATCAACCCCAAAAATAATTCGAAACTTTTGAAATTAAATTCGAAAATAAATACAAATAAATATTATTAATAAAATATAATTTTATTAATAATATATTTAAAAATACGTGGGATTACAATATATTACGACAAAATTAAACAATTTGTAAATTATCATTGTTATAGCATAAGTACATTATCGACCTCTAATTAGTGATAGTGTTACTAATTGATAATTATTAAGCTCATTGCCATATAACATAAGACACAAAATATTTTACCTATATATGTTTTTATGAAACTACATACTTTATATATTCCTATCTTTGTTTATGAAACTAGAGCTAGAGTTTTCATGGCTGAATTTGACCTTAAAATCCTCTAGCTTGTTTTTCGGCTACGTAGTACGAAGAGCTCCCTTGCCCCCTACCACCGCTGCTCCATTTAGCTTGTTTGGGTCGGCTAACTAGAGAAATAGAAAAGAGGAGAGAGAAGAGAGCTCGGTGAAGGGGGTGGGTTTGGGTGGGATAACTGGAAAAGAAGAAAAGAGGAGAGAGAAAGATCGAGGAGATAGAGAAGCGAGAGAAGAAAAATTAAAAAAAGAATATATATATATATATATATATATATATATATATATATATATATATATATATATATATATATATATATATATATATATATATATTGTGGCTGGTTGTACAGTGCGGCCAGCCGTATATGAAAATTTGTGATTTAATGAATGTTTAGTGTAACATAAATCGTGCAAGCTGGTAGTGCGAGAAGGTGAAGAACGACGAAGGAAATAGATGGATTTCGCCGAAGAAAATGGTACAGTCGCTGAATGTGAATAGGAAGAGGAGTGAAGGAACAGTGAAGAAGATGACGGTGGATAGGAAGAGGAGCATAGCTGTGTAGTAGATGAAGATGGATACAAAGAGGAGGAAAAAATAGGAATGAAAAAGCAACATTAATTTCAAGTCAGCAACAAAAATTATAAAATAAACTTTTTTTTTTTAAAATCTTTGCCATTATTGAAACATCACATCAGGGGCTAGCTCGTATTTAGTGAACTTAATATTCAAAAAATATTGGGTAAATGTGAATGTCCGAGGAGGTTCTATCCATATCAATTAGATTCTTGTCGTATGATGTAGCGTTGTTTAGTTTCGGATAATGGATCCAATCCAATCCAACAATCAGGATATTCCAAATTTTTTGATCGGATCAATCACCAAGTTTTTGGACATTGAAATTTTCGGGAAAATCCAATCCGTATCCAATTCGAAACCCAATTTTTTTCCAAAATTTGATCCAAAATATCCAAACTGCTAAAACCAAATCGAATACCCAAAATTTTAGATTGGACCATCAAATTTTTGGATTGGGTATATTTGAACACCCTTCCCCTAATATGATGGGTTTGGGAAGTCAATCTTCATAAAATAAAGATGTCGGCCAGGCGGCTAGTCTAGCTTGGTTTAAATCATGAGCTTGTTTGACTAGAAGAGGTTTGACAAT
This sequence comes from Chenopodium album, assembly GCF_948465745.1. NCBI lineage: Eukaryota > Viridiplantae > Streptophyta > Magnoliopsida > Caryophyllales > Amaranthaceae > Chenopodium > Chenopodium album. The sequence continues at coordinate 16,698,805 of NC_137854.1, read as the reverse complement.
ACTTAATATGCTTACATTATATTCTACAATACTATTTTTTTTTTTTTAAAACAACATCCTTGAGGTACTTAATGATGTTTTAGTGATACCTCCTTAATTTTTGAATAAAAAAAAAAACACAGTATCACTTGCATCATTAGCATAGATGACTTTTGAGTTTGCTTTTGTTTTACATTACTTTTGAACACGGGTTGTGCTTATATCATTAGTTTTATTTAAAACTTTACAAATTATTTGAGTCATCGTCTTTTGAGAAGTTTTAACATTTATGAATTAAAAGTAATAATTTTTAAAACAAGGACAACTAAATTAATTTCGTAATTTTCTTCTTAAGATATACAATCGCAAATTAGAACCAATTCATATTTTCAAACCCTAAACACTAACAATTATGTATTCATGTGCGCAACCAATTTTGGATGTGAGATAAATTTTCATAATTTGATTTTTTTTTTAGATTTTCTTAACTTACACAAATATTTTGTATATTAATAATCATAATTTAAAATTTTATAAAATGAAAAAAAGTCTAACTTTTTTTAATCTCAAAAATTTCTTTTGAAATTTCGCAAGGTAAAATAATTTAAAGTTAATGTGTTGGTATTATATATTATATTATATATAAAATTTTAGATATTAAATATAATTCGTTACTTTTACCTAGGTGGCGATATAGTTTTTTATCATTCGTCACTTTTCTTAGGTTGCGAGTGAATTTTTTAATTCTATAATAAAATACAAATCTAATTTTATATTGGTTGAAATAATACCTTTCCTTATGTGGCGCGCCAAATGCTCTCGAAAAATGACTACTTTATATATACTAGATGGAAGCTCGTGCGATGCACGGTTTTTTCACCTAAGGTTTTTAATTATTTGGATTATTGTTGTATTTAATTTGAAAAGATATCCCTCAAAAAAGAAATGTGAAAATATAAATATAAAATAGCTATAGTAATTTAAATCCTAATCATTATTCATTGTTTTACCATATCTTCTATTTCAATGGAATCACCAATTTCGTTCACAACCAACCTACTACATCAATGGATAAATTGAATAGTGAAATGTTAGCAAAACTGAAATTGATATAAATTAAATCGTGACATTTATATTAAATAAATCAATATATTGACCAATAAATGAAAAATTCTTGCGATATAAAATCAAATCTATACATTGGATTTTTTTTCATATCTTCAATAATAACCAAATCCATCCATATAATAAGTATACAATATCAAATCGCATGCCATTACATAAATAGATAATCGTTAATTATCCCAAATAAATACAATGTAAGTAGTAATTACAAAAATAAATTTAAACATAAGATTTTAAAATTACTCGGACATTGATGACCTAAAAATAACACAAAATTACTAACACAAATTTTGCTTGATGGGGTTTTGTATTGATACAAAATTTTGTTTGTGTCGTATGATCGTTAGATCTACATGAAAAAAAAAATTTAATAAATAAAACATAAACATATAATCATTAAGCATTACAAATTAACACAATTAAGTAATAATTACAAATACAAATTTAAAGATAGGATTTTTAAAATAAAGCTAAAAATTACCTGGCCATTGATGACCAAAAATTAACACAAAATTACTACCACAAAATTCGCTTGATGGTTTTTTAATTCAAAAATAAAATATCAATTTTTTTTCTCATTGGTTGAAATAAGTATATTTCTTACGTGGCGCTTTGAATGCTCTCCAAATATACTTACTTTATTTATATGAACTAGCTGATGCACATATTTCATGGGCAAAGAACAGTGTTCTGACTACTGTGGTCGATGACTTCTTTGATGTTGGAAGCTCAGAAGAGGAGCAACTAAATCTTATTCAGTTGTTTGACAAGTATGTGTTCTTACCCCACTTCTCCCTAGACGCACAAGCCATAACTCCCTCTCCCCCTAAATTTCGTCGTGTGATTGAAAACCAGCTAAAATTTGCAGGTGGGATGCAGATAAAGGTATCCAACCCTGTACGGAGAATGTTCGCATCATATTCTCAGCAAACTGGGGAACAATTTGTGAAATTGCTGAAAAAGCATGTACTTGGCAAGATCGTAACAGAACTAATCACTTGGTTGAGATTGTAGGCTTTCATATCTTCTTTGTTGTTCTTCCATAATACGCAAGCCATGAGACGGGGTAATATTTAATCTGTTCCTTGGGACTGATTGTGTGACAGTGGTTGAGCCTCGTAAAGTCTATGTGGAAATAAGCAGAGATAGCGAGGAACAAGTTAGTACCTACAAAAGAGGAATACATAGACAATGGCTACATATCTTTTTCCTTGGGGCCAATCATTCTTCCAGCTCTGTATTTCAACGGTCCCAAACTATCCGAGGAGGTTATTAGAAGTGATAAGTACCATAATCTATTCAAGTTGATGAGCACTTGCGGCCGCCTCCTCAACGATTACCAAGGCTTTCAGGTAAGTCACTTTGGTCATACTCATCTCCAAATAGCAGTTTAGCTTAGTTTGTTTGCTTTCGTTTAAAAAAGATTAATATCTTGGATGTTGCATCAGTGTGAAACGGAGGAGGGGAAGCTAAACGCAGTGTCCTTGCGCATCCTTCACGAAAAAGGAACTATAAACGAAGAAGATGCTATTGGAGACATAAGACAGACAATTGAAGACAAAAGAAGAGAGCTACTGAGAATAGTATTACAAGGAGATATAGGTGTAGTTCCAAAAGATTGCAGGGAAGTGTTCTGGAAAATGAGCAAGGTGCTGCACTTTTTCTACACGAAGGATGATGGGTTTACTTCTTATGATATGAAAGGTGTTGTAAAGGCAGTTCTCCATGACCCCATTGATTAAGCGTAAAATACAGTATTATTTCATTTGAGAAAGCAAAATAAGGGAAAGAATCAAGAAAATAATTATTTCTGATTTTGTAATTGATCAAATTCATCTCTAGGTCTTCATGACATTAAATCTCCAAGTTCTAAGCATAGCAATATGATCATTATGTCAAAGCTCAACTGTAAATACCACTCTCAAAAGCCTCGGTTAGCATGTAGGCATTTAACATGCCACCTTCTCATAAGATACCAAGCCATGGACTCTGCCTTTCAACTTGTGCTGAGGAAGTTCGAGCCTATAAAGAACCTCTTAAACATTGAGATGTATGCAAAAGTTTCAACATCTGATGCTTAAGCTTATATTAGTTAAAATTTTAAAATTTTCACAGTTTATATGCTAAAATTTCAAATGCTTATGCTTATTGGAGTTAAAATCAATTCTAGTAAACTTCAATTTGTGTTATATAAACATAAATTAGCTCACTCACATGTCACATAACTCTTATCTTTAGTAAGAATATAGCATGATTTTAAAATTTAAATTTAAGATATGTATGTAAATTTTTATATGTGGTTGGCCACACCGTGTGTCCGGGGTTACCTAAACTATGAAATATCTTAGCATATGAGCTCCCTAAAAGGAAGATGCACCTTGTTGAGATGAGTAGTATATCAAATCCTTTTAAAGCAATCATGAGGGGTATTACAACTCGGGTAACCCTTGACCGAGTGACTCGAGTAACCCTTGACAACTTGAGTAACCCCTGAGATTAGGTAACTCGAGTAATCCAGTCACACGATGTGGCCAGTCACACAGGAAAATCTCATGTTGTAATATGACTTTTATGGCAGGCATATTTTGGATATGTTGAAGCTAATGATTAGATTTTTAGTTTCCAACATTAAGTTATTTTCACATAGTGTCTTTCCTTTTTTTTTTTTTTTTAACTTTATTGCAATGTTGAATGTTCCAACATTGCATGACTTATCGGGAATTCTAATAAAGGATGGTAATAAAAAAAATAGAGGAAATCAATTAAGTAATCAATTAATTGGTCTTTATTACTTCTTTGGTTTTAATTTTGGCGGTTTTTCTAACGTTTTTCCAAAAAAAAGATCGAACCAGGGATGAAGTACTTCAATTACAAGTAAAACAATAAAGTTATCTCATAAACTCTTTCAAGCGTGAACTAGTCATAGCCTTATAGGCGGTCTATACGACCACCTAAAACCTAAAGTCTTGTTAGTAAATCGAAACACCATCACCATTACATACTTAACATCACTAAAAACCGTATTTGTCAAGCTTATTTTGGTACAAGATAAAGTCTAAAGAGACCACTAGTATGTAGCTGAATAATGTTATGTACAAGTTTATCAACACACTTCTCTAAAACTAAATACTCATTGACAGTCAGTTTGCAAAACACATTCAAAGGGACCACTAGTATGTAGCTGAATAATGTTATGTACAAGTTTATCAACACACTTCTCTAAAACTAAATACACATTGACAGTCAGTTTGCAAAACACATTCACCAAGTTTGTAAATAAATTAAGATGATGGATATAGTATGTACGTAGCCGAATAATGTTATTTACAGGTTTATCAACAAACTTCTCTATAACTAAATACTCATCGACAGTCAGTTTACAAAACTTATTTACGAACTTTGTAAATAAATTAATAAATAATATACTCAATACCCGATTTATTGTCTGAATTAAATTCTGGGAAATTCTCCCTGGTAACACCCAACTTCTGTTTTTTCTCAATGGTAGCATGCAAAAATTTTGGATTATCATTGGTAATCACCAATTAGGAATACTAATCTACTGGTAACATTAATGAAAGTTTTACCTAATCATTGACTAACCAAGGTTTACAAATAACATAATTACAAACTTACCCTTTTAAAAAATCACTTCCCTTCCTTAATCAATTACCCCTTTATATGAACCTGTAGGCGTCGTTTGAAGCGCGCCTACATAAAAAGCATGTTGTGAATATGCTTGGCACTCATCGGAAGTGGGAATTGACATATACAATTAGGGACACGATTAGGGACAAGGAAAGTAGGGAGCCGCCAACAAGTTTTTAAGGAACTTGGAAACCGTTCACGGATCATAAAAGGAAACCACGAAAAGGGACAACGAAAGGCAACAACGATTGACCCGTGAAGGTTACACCCCATTCATAATAATGAGATTACTAACTCCATATGGTTCGGAACCACGAAAGGAGGATCGGGGATGATGGTACAAAGTGAGTCATGGAGCCACATTCTCCCGTATTGGCTTCTACTCGATTCTTATAGTGAAAAGTATTCCTGTGATCTCAAAGGCATACACACAAAGATTCAATTTGCTCCAAACTATTATTAAGCTAAATTGGTTGAATATTAATGCAACATATAATTCTAAAATATTTGTGACCACTTGATTAAACAAAAAGATTAAAGGAACCTAAACCGGTTGTCCAAATTATCTTATTAGGCGTTATTTTCAATTACATATTCTCTTTAAACATGAAATATGGTGATCATAAATAATAGAATAAATAAACATTAATATTGGAAGCAATTCAACAATAATAGCTTTAGTAAAATAGAGTAATAATAACCCTAATCATGATACTAGCAATTTAAAATAAAATAAGTAATTGGATTAATTAATTACTCACATTCCGTGCGTTCCTTTAAATTGGTACATCATGAATAAATTGTTAGTAGCTTCAATAAAAATAAATCAAACGGAAATTAAATTAAATAAAAAGTAGAGTTGATTTGGTCCAAACCCTCAGTTAATTATATCTTTCACGCCTTGGTTTAAGTATAGAACTTCGGGTTAAGTATGGACTCCTTGGAGTGCTTATGGAAAGAATGGTGTAATTAGAAATATAGGTTTAAGGCTTAGAATATGAGAGAGAGAGAGAGAGAAGAGAATGATTTTTGGTGTAGAAGAGAAGAAGAGAGAATGATTAGGTGATCAAGCTTGTTAATGATTGAAAAAGTAGAGACATGACCTCTATTTATAAGGAAAAAAGAGGGGTCGAATCAAGAAAAGATAAGAATTCGAATCGGATAAAACTCTTGCGATAGACAACAGTTTTTACGGTTTTTGTTTTTATCATATCTTTTGATCCAGAAATTGGAATAAGATGAATAAGATATCGTTGGAAAGCTCTTGAAGTCTACTTTTTAACCCAATTAGAATCAGATTAAAATATTTTGTAGAATAAAAGATATGGCCGAAATAGTGGGACGGTGTCAGTTTTGGATAGAGTTTCGTATTTCTTTCATATCTTTTTCGTTATATTCGGAATTAATATTATAATATATCATTGGAAAGATAATTTCAAGAGCTATCCAACCATGTAATATTTAGATAAAAACTATGAAGCACGAAAATAATATCTGACAATCTTTGAACGTCTTTCAAATCGAATTGAATTACTAGAGGAGTTTTATTCCATTTCAAACTCTTTAATCTTATCTTTTCAAAAAGGATAATTAAGATCTTTTAGAAGCTTATAGAAGCTTCCAATTAATCCTAATTGGTTTAGGATTGGGATTAAAGCTTTTGGACCCTCCACATGATAATTGGGTCGTAGGTAAGGTGGGCTTAGGTTCGATTTAGACTCAGTTTAGTATTTTGGCCATAACTTATTCGTTATAACTTGGATTTGGGCTTATAATATATCGTTGGAAAGCTCTTTTCAAGCCCCATCAAAACATTTAACAATTGGACCCAGATTATGGACCAAAATAAACTGGTCTAAACGTTTTTATAAAAAGGACACAAAATGAATGATTTTAATGGACACGAAATGAATGATTTTGGGCTTAAAGGCATGAAAAGAGGAAAATAAGTTATCATTTGGGAAAATGGGCTATTAATTGGGTTGGTTTATGAAATTTATTGAATGGAACATGGATTTAAGCACTCTAAAGATTACATGCTCAACCCGACCAATAATGGCGGTGAAAGGTTGTTCATCATCGGGTTTGGTTTTGGGGAGACATTTTTAGGTGTCTACAGAAGCCCCCACTTTGACTGAGTTTGTAGAAATGTCAGTTTCGAAAACGATAGTCAAAGTAGTCGATAGGGACGGAGAATGATTTAAGACGTTCTGCGATCCTAAATCACTTTATATACGTCAATACCTGCAGAAAAATGTTAGTTCCACAGATTAAAGAGTAAAGGGATCAAATGCATATCTGACACCAGTGTATTGGTGAAAAATGAGTTTGGTAGCTTCCTATGCTTGAAGGAATCCACAGAATGACGTTCTATTAAAATACTTTCCATGCCTGAGGAAAGTCGACTGCTGAATTTGGTAGCTTTCTATGCTTGAAGAAATCTACCGGATGATACTTTCCATGCTTGAGGAAAGCCGACATATGAATTTGGCGGTTTTCTATGCTTGAAGAAATGCACCGGATAATACTTTCCATGCTTGAGGAAAGTCGACAGATGATGAGATTGCAAGTCTCTGTGTATCGAGAACCTTGCGCTGTGAATCGTCTTCGCTTGGGAGATGATCACTAAAATGATGATGGTTTGATTGTCCCCGAACGTGGGCTGTAGTTGGTTCGCTTGTCCCCAAACGTGGGCTGTAAAAGGTTCTCTTGTCCCCGAACGTGGGATGTAATTGGTTCGCTTGTCCCCGAACGTGGGCTGTAGATGATCCGCTTGTCCCCGGACGTGGGATGTAGTTGGTCCGCTTGTCCCCGGACATGGGCTGTGGATGGTCCGCTTGTCCCCGGACGTGGGCTGTTAATGGTCCGCTTGTCCTCGGACGTGGGCTGTAAATGATCCGCTTGTCCCCGGACGTGGGCTGTAGATGAGACCTGTAAAATAAAATTTGCCAAGGGACTCGTCTAGAAGGGGCTTGTATAGACTATGATTGACTCAACCAGTTGACTTGACCAAGCATGAGATGACATGTGTATAACTTGTGATTTTGTGTATATGTGTATTGAGTGAGTGTGTGCACAGACACAAGCAACCGAAAATGCAAAAGAAAAAATTTTGCGTCATTTTTGTCATGAGACGAGTGGAGGGTACCGACTTTCTCCTGAAAAAGAAAGACGTGAAAAATGAAATTTTATTTTTGAACTTCCCTCGATAAAAATGTTGAAAAAGTTTTTGAACTTCCCCAAAATAAAATAATGAAAAAGGGAAGAAGTTTTGAACTTCCTCCTTGAGCAAGACGAAATGAATCGTATGGATTGAATTGCTTGTCCTGAAAATTATGTATGCATGATGCATGTTCTTAGGCCAGAAGGCTAAGGACAATTTCATCATGTGACACGATAGATGAATGAACTTAATTCATGGAGCTAAGCATCATATATGGTGTAAAGAAGCGATCTTGAACGTCACTTAGGTCTGGAAGCTAAGCACGTATATAGATGAAGTGATTATGAACGTTGCTTAAGTCAAGGAGCTAAGAACGATATGCTTTGTATTATTACAGATCACTGATATAGAAATGTTACTCAGCACATTATGCGATGCATGAAACAATGAACATTGCTCAGGTGAAGAAGCTAAGCAATAATACAACGTTTCTTCTAATGAATGTTGTCTTGAAAGATGATGAAGCATGCGCGGTAGGGAAATAAGATTTCATGATAAAGGGTTCCTAAGGGAAAGATGATATGGATATGTATGTGTGAAAGAAGTGTGTGAAAGTGATACTAAGGTTGGCTGCAAAGGTTGTGGTGATGGAAATAGATGTGAGAAGAATCAAAGATGATGACTCTTGTTGGGTTGGGTAAGCTATGTGATGTGGGTTCAAGCCCCCAAGTCTAGCTCTAAATGGTAAGGGTTAAGCATTGGATATTCTTTGACTCGATCATGCATGGATATGAATATGAATGTGGCCGCACCTCAATGTGAGGTTGCCTACGTATCCATTAGGAATCAGGCCGAACGTAGCTCTAACCAAACTTTTCACAAGTGTATGT